>NC_090646.1:686479709-686779709 GCF_040937935.1 Hyperolius riggenbachi | reverse complement strand
CAGCCACCAGCAGTTATCCTTCTCTCTGCCTGCACAGCCACCAGCACTTATACCTCTCTCTGCCAGCACACCCACCAGCATGTATCCCTCTCTCTGCCAGCACAGCCACCAGCACTTATCCCTCTCCCTGCCTGCACAGCCACCAGCACTTATCCCTCTCTCTGCCAGCACAGCCCCCAACACTTATCTCTCTCTGCCTGCACAGCCCCCAGCACTTATTCCTCTCTCTGCCTGCACAGCCACTAGCACTCAACCATCTCTCTGCCTGCACAGCCACGTGCACTTATCCCTCTCTCTGCCTGCACAGCCACCAGCACTCATCCCCCTCTCTGCCTGCACAGCCTCCAGCACTTATCCCCCTCTCTGCCTGCACAGCCACCAGCACTTATCCCTCTCCCTGCCTGCACAGCCACCGGCACTTATCCCTCTCTCTGCCAGCAATGTCACCAGCACTTATCCCTCTCTCTGCCTGCAAAGCCACCAGCACTTATCCCTCTCTCTGCTTGTACAGCCACCAGCACTTATCCCTCTCTCTGCCTGCACAGCCACCAGCACTTATCCCTTTCTCTGCCTGCACAACCACCAGCACTTATCCAGCTCTCTGCCTGCACAGCCACAAGTACTTATATCTCTCTCTGCCTGCACAGCCACCAGCACTTATCCCTCTCTATGCCTGCACAGCCACCAGCACTTATCCCTCTCTCTGCCTGCACAGCCACCAGCACTTATCCCTCTCTATGCCTGCACAGCCACCAGCACTTATCCCTCTCCCTGCCAGCAATGTCACCAGCACGTATCCCTCTCTCTGCCTGCACAGCCACCAGCACTTATCCCTCTCTCTGCCTGCATAGCCACCAGCACTTATTCCTCTCTCTGCAAGCAAAGCCCCCAACACTTATCCCTCTCTGCCTGCACAGCCCCCAGCACTTTTTCCTCCCTCTGCCTGCACAGCCACTAGCATTCAACCCTCTCTCTGCTTGCATAGCCTCCAGCACTTATCCCTCTCTCTGCCTGCATAGCCTCCAGCACTTATCCCTCTCTCTGCCTGCACAGACACCAGCACTTATCCCTCTCTCCGCCTGCATAGCCTCCAGCACTTATCACTCTCTCTGCCTGCACAGCCACCAGCACTTATCCCTCTCCCTGGCAGCACAGCCACCAGCACTTATCCCTCTCTCTGCCAGCAATGTCACCAGCACGTATCCCTCTCTCTGCCTGCACAGCCACCAGCACTTATCCCTCTCTCTGCCTGCACAGCCACCAGCACTTATACCTCTCTAGGTCTGCACAACCACCAGCACTTATCCTTCTCTTTGCCTGCACAGCCACCAGCACTTTTCCCTCTCTCTGCCTGCACAATCGCCAGCACATATCCATCTCTCTGCCTGCATAGCCACCAGCACTTATGTCTCTCTCTGCCTGCACAGCCACCAGCACATATCCCTCTCTCTGCCTGCACAATCGCCACCACATATCCCTCTCTCTGCCTGCACAGCCACCAGCACTTATCCCTCTCTCTGCCTGCACAGCCACCAGTACTTATCCCTCTCTCTGCCTGCACAGCCACCAGCACTTATCCCTCTCTCTGCCTGCACAGCCACCAGCACTTATCCCTCTCTCTGCCTGCACAGCCACCAGCACTTATCCCTCTCTCTGCCTGCACAGCCATCAGCATTTATCCCTCTCTCTGCCTGCTCAGCCACCAGCACTTATCCCTCTCTCTGCCTGCACAGCCACTACCTCTTATCCCTCTCTCTGTCTGCACAGCCACCAGCACTTATCCATCTCCCTGCCTGCAGAGCCACCAGCACTTATCCCTCTCCCTGCCTGCAGAGCCACCAGCACTTATCCATCTCCCTGCCTGCACAGCCACCAGCAATTATCCTTCTCTCTGCCTGCACAGCCACCAGCACTCATCCCTCTCTCTGCCAGTACAGCCACCAGCCCTTATCCCTCTCTCTGCCTGCACAGCTACCAGCACTTATCCTTCTCTCTGCCTGCACAGCCACCACCTCTTATCCCTCTCTCTGCCTGCACAGCCACCACCTTTTATCCCTCTCTCTGTGTACACAGCCACCAGCCCTTATCCCTCTCTCTGCCTGCACAGCTACCAGCACTTATCCTTCTCTCTGCCTGCACAGCCACCACCTCTTATCCCTCTCTCTGCCTGCGCAGCCACCAGCACTTATCCCTCTCTCTGCCTGTACAGCCACCACCTCTTATCCCTCTCTCTGCCTGCACAGCCACCAGCAATTATCCTTCTCTCTGCCTGCACAGCCACCAGCACTTATCCCTCTCTCTGCCTGCACAGCCATCAGCATTTATCCCTCTCTCTGCCTGCTCAGCCACCAGCACTTATCCCTCTCTCTGCCTGCACAGCCACTACCTCTTATCCCTCTCTCTGTCTGCACAGCCACCAGCACTTATCCATCTCCCTGCCTGCAGAGCCACCAGCACTTATCCCTCTCCCTGCCTGCAGAGCCACCAGCACTTATCCATCTCCCTGCCTGCACAGCCACCAGCAATTATCCTTCACTCTGCCTGCACAGCCACTAGCACTTATCCCTCTCTCTGCCAGTACAGCCACCAGCCCTTATCCCTCTCTCTGCCTGCACAGCTACCAGCACTTATCCTTCTCTCTGCCTGCACAGCCACCACCTCTTATCCCTCTCTCTGCCTGCACAGCCACCACCTCTTATCCCTCTCTCTGTGTGCACAGCCACCAGCCCTTATCCCTCTCTCTGCCTGCACAGCTACCAGCACTTATCCCTCTCTATGCCTGCACAGCCACCAGCACTTATCCCTCTCTATGCCTGCACAGCCACTAGCACTTATCCCTCTCTCTCTGCCTGCACAGCCACCAGCAATTATCCTTCTCTCTGCCTGCACAGCCACTAGCACTTATCCCTCTCTCTGCCAGTACAGCCACCAGCCCTTATCCCTCTCTCTGCCTGCACAGCCACCACCTCTTATCCCTCTCTCTGTCTGTACAGCCACCAGCACTTATCCTTCTCTCTGCATGCACAGCCACCAGCACTTATCCCTCTCTCTGCCTGCACAGCCACCAGCACTTATCCCTCTCTCTGCCCACACAGCCACCACCTCTTATCCCTCTCTCTGCCTGCACAGCCACCAGCACTTATCCCTCTCTCTGCCTGCACAGCCACCAGCACTTATCCCTCTCTCTGCCCACACAGCCACCACCTCGTATCCCTCTCTCTGCCTGCACAGCCTCCAGCACTTATCCCTCTTTCTACATATACAGCCACCAGCTGCGCCAGCACTTATCCCTCTCTCTGCCTGCACAGCACCTAAGAATTATCCCCTTTTCTGTCAGCACAGCCACCAGCACTTATCCCTCTCTCTGCCCACACAGCCACCACCTCTTATCCCTCTCTCTGCCTGCACAGCCACGAGCACTTATTCCTCTCTCTGGCTGCACAGCCACCAGCACTTATCCCTCTCTCTGCCTGCACAAACACCAGCATTTATCCCTCTCTCTGCCTGCACAGCCACCAGCACTTATCCCTCTCTCTGCCTGCACAGCCACCAGCACTTATCCCTCTCTCTGCCAGTACAGCCACCAGCCCTTATCCCTCTCTCTGCCTGCACAGCCACTAGCACTTATCCCTCTTTCTGCCTGCACAGCCACCAGCACTTATCCCTCTCTCTGCCTGCACAGCCACCAGCACTTATCCCTCTCTCTGCCTGCACAGCCACTACCTCTTATCCCTCTCTCTGTCTGCACAGCCACCAGCACTTATCCATCTCCCTGCCTGCAGAGCCACCAGCACTTATCCCTCTCCCTGCCTGCAGAGCCACCAGCACTTATCCATCTCCCTGCCTGCACAGCCACCAGCAATTATCCTTCTCTCTGCCTGCACAGCCACCAGCACTCATCCCTCTCTCTGCCAGTACAGCCACCAGCCCTTATCCCTCTCTCTGCCTGCACAGCTACCAGCACTTATCCTTCTCTCTGCCTGCACAGCCACCACCTCTTATCCCTCTCTCTGCCTGCACAGCCACCACCTTTTATCCCTCTCTCTGTGTACACAGCCACCAGCCCTTATCCCTCTCTCTGCCTGCACAGCTACCAGCACTTATCCTTCTCTCTGCCTGCACAGCCACCACCTCTTATCCCTCTCTCTGCCTGCGCAGCCACCAGCACTTATCCCTCTCTCTGCCTGTACAGCCACCACCTCTTATCCCTCTCTCTGCCTGCACAGCCACCAGCAATTATCCTTCTCTCTGCCTGCACAGCCACCAGCACTTATCCCTCTCTCTGCCTGCACAGCCATCAGCATTTATCCCTCTCTCTGCCTGCTCAGCCACCAGCACTTATCCCTCTCTCTGCCTGCACAGCCACTACCTCTTATCCCTCTCTCTGTCTGCACAGCCACCAGCACTTATCCATCTCCCTGCCTGCAGAGCCACCAGCACTTATCCCTCTCCCTGCCTGCAGAGCCACCAGCACTTATCCATCTCCCTGCCTGCACAGCCACCAGCAATTATCCTTCACTCTGCCTGCACAGCCACTAGCACTTATCCCTCTCTCTGCCAGTACAGCCACCAGCCCTTATCCCTCTCTCTGCCTGCACAGCTACCAGCACTTATCCTTCTCTCTGCCTGCACAGCCACCACCTCTTATCCCTCTCTCTGCCTGCACAGCCACCACCTCTTATCCCTCTCTCTGTGTGCACAGCCACCAGCCCTTATCCCTCTCTCTGCCTGCACAGCTACCAGCACTTATCCCTCTCTATGCCTGCACAGCCACCAGCACTTATCCCTCTCTATGCCTGCACAGCCACTAGCACTTATCCCTCTCTCTCTGCCTGCACAGCCACCAGCAATTATCCTTCTCTCTGCCTGCACAGCCACTAGCACTTATCCCTCTCTCTGCCAGTACAGCCACCAGCCCTTATCCCTCTCTCTGCCTGCACAGCCACCACCTCTTATCCCTCTCTCTGTCTGTACAGCCACCAGCACTTATCCTTCTCTCTGCATGCACAGCCACCAGCACTTATCCCTCTCTCTGCCTGCACAGCCACCAGCACTTATCCCTCTCTCTGCCCACACAGCCACCACCTCTTATCCCTCTCTCTGCCTGCACAGCCACCAGCACTTATCCCTCTCTCTGCCTGCACAGCCACCAGCACTTATCCCTCTCTCTGCCCACACAGCCACCACCTCGTATCCCTCTCTCTGCCTGCACAGCCTCCAGCACTTATCCCTCTTTCTACATATACAGCCACCAGCTGCGCCAGCACTTATCCCTCTCTCTGCCTGCACAGCACCTAAGAATTATCCCCTTTTCTGTCAGCACAGCCACCAGCACTTATCCCTCTCTCTGCCCACACAGCCACCACCTCTTATCCCTCTCTCTGCCTGCACAGCCACGAGCACTTATTCCTCTCTCTGGCTGCACAGCCACCAGCACTTATCCCTCTCTCTGCCTGCACAAACACCAGCATTTATCCCTCTCTCTGCCTGCACAGCCACCAGCACTTATCCCTCTCTCTGCCTGCACAGCCACCAGCACTTATCCCTCTCTCTGCCAGTACAGCCACCAGCCCTTATCCCTCTCTCTGCCTGCACAGCCACTAGCACTTATCCCTCTTTCTGCCTGCACAGCCACCAGCACTTATCCCTCTCTCTGCCTGCACAGCCACCAGCACTTATCCCTCTCTCTGCCTGCACAGCCACCACCTCTTATCCCTCTCTCTGCCTGCACAGCCATCAGCATTTATCCCTCTCTCTGCCTGCTCAGCCACCAGCACTTATCCCTCTCTCTGCCTGCTCAGCCACCAGCCCTTATCCCTCTCTCTGCCTGCACAGCCACTACCTCTTATCCCTCTCTCTGTCTGCACAGCCACCAGCACTTATCCATCTCCCTGCCTGCAGAGCCACCAGCACTTATCCCTCTCCCTGCCTGCAGAGCCACCAGCACTTATCCATCTCCCTGCCTGCACAGCCACCAGCAATTATCCTTCTCTCTGCCTGCACAGCCACTAGCACTTATCCCTCTCTCTGCCAGTACAGCCACCAGCCCTTATCCCTCTCTCTGCCTGCACAGCTACCAGCACTTATCCTTCTCTCTGCCTGCACAGCCACCACCTCTTATCCCTCTCTCTGCCTGCACAGCCACCACCTCTTATCCCTCTCTCTGGGTACACAGCCACCAGCCCTTATCCCTCTCTCTGCCTGCACAGCTACCAGCACTTATCCTTCTCTCTGCCTGCACAGCCACCACCTCTTATCCCTCTCTCTGCCTGCACAGCCACCAGCACTTATCCCTCTCTCTGCCTGTACAGCCACCACCTCTTATCCCTCTCTCTGCCTGCACAGCCACCAGCAATTATCCTTCTCTCTGCCTGTACAGCCACCAGCACTTATCCCTCTCTCTGCCTGCACAGCCACCACCTCTTATCCCTCTCTCTGTCTGTACAGCCACCACCTTTTATCCCTCTCTCTGCCTGCACAGCCACCAGCACTTATCCTTCTCTCTGCCTGCACAGCCACCAGCACTTATCCCTCTCTATGCCTGCACAGCCACCAGCACTTATCCCTCTCTATGCCTGCACAGCCACTAGCACTTATCCCTCTCTCTCTGCCTGCACAGCCACCAGCAATTATCCTTCTCTCTGCCTGCACAGCCACTAGCACTTATCCCTCTCTCTGCCTGCTCAGCCACCAGCACTTATCCCTCTCTCTGCCTGCTCAGCCACCAGCCCTCATCCCTCTCTCTGCCTGCACAGCCACTACCTCTTATCCCTCTCTCTGTCTGCACAGCCACCAGCACTTATCCATCTCCCTGCCTGCAGAGCCACCAGCACTTATCCCTCTCCCTGCCTGCAGAGCCACCAGCACTTATCCATCTCCCTGCCTGCACAGCCACCAGCAATTATCCTTCTCTCTGCCTGCACAGCCACTAGCACTTATCCCTCTCTCTGCCAGTACAGCCACCAGCCCTTATCCCTCTCTCTGCCTGCACAGCTACCAGCACTTATCCTTCTCTCTGCCTGCACAGCCACCACCTCTTATCCCTCTCTCTGCCTGCACAGCCACCAGCACTTATCCCTCTCTCTGTCTGCACAGCCACCTGCACTTATCCCTCTCTCTGCCTGCACAGCTACCAGCACTTATCCTTCTCTCTGCCTGCACAGCCACCACCTCTTATCCCTCTCTCTGCCTGCACAGCCACCAGCCCTTATCCCTCTCTCTGCCTGCACAGCTACCAGTACTTATCCCTCTCTCCGCCTGTACAGCCACCACCTCCTATCCCTCTCTCTGCCCACACAGCCACCACCTCTTATCCCTCTCTCTGCCAGCACAGCCACCAGCACTCATCCTTCTCTCTGCCTGTACAGCCACCACCTCTTATCCCTCTCTCTGCCCACACAGCCACCACCTCTTATCCCTCTCTCTGCCTGCACAGCCACCAGCACTTTTCCCTCTCTCTGCCTGCACAGCTACCACCTCTTATCCCTTTATCTGCCTGCACAGCCACCAGCACTTATCCCTCTCTCTGGTATGCAAGCCAGTCCCATCTTCATGTCGGCATCATGACCCATTGATATAATTGCTAATCCTAAAATCGCCCATACTGCCCATGGAAAAATACTTTTCCAAGTGTTTTGTAGCAAATATTTTTTGTTTTGTTTCGGATTTTCTAGCTGGTCATATCCTGGAGAAGGCACAGCTTGTCTGCACAGATGTGACCTCACGGTCGGCCCTCAGTACCTGCCCTGATGGTGAGTTATCTTTATCATTACTCGGCAGTATTTTTGTCTGTAGTCTGAAGATCATGGGGAGTTGCGGGGTTAATGAAGGATGAGCGAGGACGCCAGTGAATTATCAGGAGAATGGGCCGTAGTGTGGATGTCACGGTAAGAGGCGGAGCTCCAAATAAATTAAGTCTCACTGACGCAGCCCCCTTCTCATGTCCTAGTGGGCCTGTGTACGCCCATCCTTAGGATGAACCAATAAGGAGGCAGGAGAGATTGGGGACACTCACAGATGCTGAGTCTGCAGGGAATTTGTGCTGAGTGTTTCAGAATCTCTTCTGGAGATTCAGAATGAGCCATTTGGAGTTACGCCCCTGCAGGAAGTGACATCACTGGTAAGAAGGTTCTGCGGGGGAGGTCCTGATATGTGTAAGAGCATATTTGGGAGATAAGCAGTCCAGCACAGCTTTCCTACAGTCTCTGCATCTATGAAACTCAGCTATATTATCTGCTTTCATAAAGTCTAAGAACTGTAAATTGTGTGCGAGTATGTATTGCCACAACCACCCATGTCCATGGGGAAGGTTGTAATCATATGAGGGTTCCTAGGGCCAGGGGCCAATCAACACTTACCCAGCAGCCCTGTGATCTGTAGTCATGTCCCTGCTGCCATCAGAGAAAAGTGGATTACAGTATATACTGACCATCCAATAATGGCCTCTCTATGGTTCCTCACCACATATAGTCACCTTCCATCTGTCCTCCTCCACAGATCAGACACCGGTCTCCTGCGCCTGTGGCATGGGCTGTGGTTCCTGGGATATCCAGTATGGCAAGACATGTCACTGCCAGTGCCAGCCCATGGACTGGACCACAGCACGCTGCTGCAAGATGGTATCTTCCACCTGACAGAGCCGAGATGCTGGACTCAGAACTTCCATCATGGATGAGTGTGTCATCTGCATTCATATAGGTGCTGGTCAATAAATATTCATTACATCTTTCCAATTATTCATCTGTCAGTTCATTTACTATCCACTCATCCCATCCATTATTTGCACCCACTATCCATCCTTCCATCCATAAATCTATCCAACCTCCTACCCACCATTTATCGTTCCATCCATACCTCCATCCAACCAACCAACCATCACCCACCATCCATCCATACCTTTCATACAACCAACCAACTACCATACATCTAAGAAACCACCTACCCACCATCCATCCTTCTATCCATACCTCCATCCAACCAATCACCAACTTTCCATCCATACCTCCATCCAACCAATCACCATCCATCCATCCATACCTTCATACAACCAACCACAATACATCTAAGAAACCACCTACCCACCATCCATCCTTCAATCCATACCTCCATCCAACCAAGCACCACCCACCTTCCATCCATCCAACCAACCAACCACCATACTTACAACCGTACATCTAACAAACCACCTGCCCACCATCCATCTTCTATCCATCCATCTATCCTTAGACAAGTACCCAGCTCACTGCTGACTGGCATTGCCCCTGACGGCTCACTGCTGACTGGCATCACTCCTGCAGGTCCAAGGTCTAATCTGAAGGTATTCCGTTAGGAGTATGGTGAGTTCATAGAAGATTTAATTTTTTGTCACAAGTTAGCAGAAAATGACACTTTGTGAAAAAAAAACAATTTAAATCAATTTCCGCTAACTTGTGACAAAAAATAAAATCTTCTATGAACTCACCATACTCCTAACGGATAACCTTGGGGTGTCTTCTTTCTAAAATGGGGTCATTTGTGGGGTTCCTATACTGCCCTGGCATTTTAGGGGCCCTAAACCGTGAGGAGTAGTCTTGAAACCAAATGTCGCAAAATGACCTGAAATCCTAAAGCTACTCATTGGACTTTGGGCCCCTTAGCGCAGTTAGGGTGCAAAAAAGTGCCACGCATGTGGTATCGCCGTACTCAGGAGAAGTAGTATAATGTGTTTTGGGTTGTATTTTTACACATACCCATGCTGAGTGGGAGAAATATCTCTGTAAATGAAGAATTGTGTGTAAAAAAAATTAAAAAAGTGTCATTTACAGAGATATTTCTCCCACCCAGCATGGGTATGTGTAAAAATACACCCCAAAACACATTATACTACTTCTCCTGAGTACGGCAATACCACATGTGTGGCACTTTTTTGCAGCCTAACTGCGCAAAGGGGCCCAAAGTCCAATGAGCACCTTTAGGCTTTACAGGGGTGCTTACAATTAGGCACCCCCCAAAATGCCAGGACAGTAAACACACCCCACAAATGACCCCATTTTGGAAAGTAGACACTTCAAGGTATTCAGAGAGGAGCATAGTGAGTCCGTGGCAGATTTCATTTTTTTTTTGTTGCAAGTTAGAAGAAATGTAAACTTTTTTTTTTATCACAAAGTGTCATTTCCGCTAATTTGTGACAAAAAATAAAATATTCTATGAACTCACCATGACTCTCACTGAATACTTTGGGATGTCTTCTTTCCAAAATGGGGTCATTTGGGGGGTATTTGTACTATCCTGGAATTTTAGCACCTCATGAAACATGACAGGTGGTCCGAAAAGTCAGAGATGCTTCAAAATGGGAAAATTCACTTTTGGCACCATAGTTTTACCCAAACCAATAAATATACAATGAATGGATTTTTTTTTATCAAAGACATGTAGCACAATAGACATGTAGCACAATAAATTTGAACAAAAATGTATACAGAAATTTTACTTTACTTGAAAAATGTCAGCACGGAAAGTAAAAAAATAAATCATTTTTTTGACAAAATTCATGTCTTTTTTGATGAATATAATAAAAACGAAAACTCGCAGCAGCAATAAAATAGCACCAAAAGAAAGCTGTATTAGTGACAAGAAAATGAGGTAAAATTCATTTAGGTGGTAGGTTGTATGACCGAGCAATAAACCGTGAAAGCTGCAGTGGTTTGAATGGAGAAAAAGGCTCTGGTCCTTAAGGGGCAAAAAGACTGTGGTCCTCAAGTGGTTAAAAAAAAATAAAATAAAAAAAAAAAACGCCCTTAGTGTGAACAGGCCCTTACTGTACTGGACCTCAGAGTTGACAATTTATAGCTTGAAATGTAGCTCTAAGCTCAATTATTTAATTTCCACCTTGGTAACAAATGTAATGACATCCTCTTTTGGTAACAGCAGGCCTCACTTTACATGTACTCACACATCAGACAGTTTCCTACATTATCAGCTGTCTCAGGACACTATTAGGCCCCGTTCACACTGCACGCGTTTCCAGCCGCGTTTTGGAAACGTGTGCAGGTGGCCGACACGCACGACATCAGACATTGCATAGAGTGCAATGTCTGATGTTCACACTGCATGCGTTCTGGACCTGTGCGGTCCGGGAACGCATGCTGCACGCATTTTTTGCCAAAACGCGTAGCTGTCCCATTCACTTTTCAGTGATGGGATCAGCCACGCATTGCATACAAACGCGGATGGCGTGCGTTCGTACGCGTTGCGTTCCGCATGCGTGGCCGTCCGCGTTTGTAATGTGAACAAGTCTATTCATGCGCTTCAGACCTCTTTTTATTATGTCTGGATGATTGTATTTGACAATAGCTTAATACCAATTACCTAACTGGCTGCTAATGAATGAGGCTGCTGGCTATTCAAATGTCAATGTAAGCAGTGGCGTAGGGGCCACGGTCGCAGCGGTCGCCTGTGCGACTGGGCCCGGGGCCCCTGGGCCCCCTAGGGGGGCCCGCTTGTCCTCCCCGCATGCAAAGGTCCCAACAGTCACAGCGGGACCTTCACTGTGTTCGGCGGAAGCCACTGTTCGGAAGGCACGCTCCTCTGTCCTGGGCCCCCCTCCTAGTGTCCCGCTGAGCAGAAGAATCATTGCCATTTATCCCCTGCATCAGCCGTGCTCTGCACTGTCCCCGGACACATGAACAGCTACACAGAGCCCAGAGGACCCTGCGCTTCTTCAGGCTGGCTCTCAAGTGCCTGATTGAAATATACTAAGTTTTTTGTAATCACTGGGAAACGGGCACATGGGAGTCAGCCTACAGAACAGAGGACAGTCGGGTCCTCCTAGCCTCTCCGTGTAACTTTGAATGTGCCCGGGATAGTGCAGAGTGCTGTGGAGTGATGAATGGCCTGAGATTCTGGTGCCTGGAGCTTAGTAAGTCTGGGCTGCACATACACCCCTCCCCCATTGTCTCTCTTCCTATGGCTGTCTCCCTGTCTCTCTCCCTATGGCTGTCTCCCTGTCTCTCTCCCTATGGCTGTCTCCCTGTCTCTCTCCCTGGCTGTCTCCCTGTCTCTCTCCCTGGCTGTCTCCCTGTCTCACTCCATATGGCTGTCTCTCTCCATATGGCTGTCTCTATCCCTGGCTGTCTCCCTGTCTCTCTCCCTATGGCTGTCTCCCTGTCTCTCTCCCTATGGCTGTCTCTCTCCCTGGCTGTCTCCCGGTCTCTCTCCCCATGGCTGTCTCTCTCCCTATGGCTGTCTCCCTGTCTCTTTTCCTGGCTCTCTCCCTATCGCTGTCTCTCTCCCTGTCTCTCTCCCTATGGCTGTCTCTCTCCCTGGCTGTCTCCCTGTCTCTCTCCCTATGGCTGTCTCTCTCCCTGGCTGTCTCCCTGTCTCTCTCCTTATAGCTGTCTCCCTGGCTCTCTCCCTATGGCTGTCTCTCTCCCTGGCTGTCTCTCTCCCTGACTGTTTCCCTGTCTCTCTCCCTATGGCTGTCTCCCTGTCTCTCTCCCTATGGCTGTCTCTCTCCCTGGCTGTCTCCCGGTCTCTCTCCCTATGGCTGTCTCTCTCCCTATGGCTGTCTCCCTGTCTCTTTCCCTGGCTCTCTCCCTATGGCTGTCTCTCTCCCTGTCTCTCTCCCTATGGCTGTCTCTCTCCCTGGCTGTCTCTCTATGGCTGTCTCTCTCCCTGGCTGTCTCTCTATGGCTCTCTCTCTCCCTGGCTGTCTCCCTGTCTCTCTCCTTATGGCTGTCTCCCTGGCTCTCTCCCTATGGCTGTCTCTCTCCCTGGCTGTCTCACTCCCTATGGCTGTCTCTCTCCCTGGCTGTTTCCCTGTCTCTCTCCCTATGGCTGTCTCTCTCCCTGGCTGTCTCCCGGTTTCTCTCCCCATGGCGGTCTCTCTCCCTATGGCGGTCTCCATGTCTCTTTCCCTGGCGCTCTCCCTATGGCTGTCTCTCTCCGTCTGTCTCCCTATGGCTGTCTCTCTCCCTATGGCTGTCTCTCTCCCTATGGCTGTCTCTTTCCCTGGCTGTCTCCCCCCCCCCCCCCCGTGTCCCTGTCTATATCCCTGGCTGTCTCTCTCCCTGTGTCCCTATGTCTTTCCCTGTGGCTGTATCTCTCCCTGTGTCTTTCCCTGTATTCCTGTGTCTCTCCCTGTGTCCCTCCCTATGTCTCTGTCTCTCTCCATGTCCCTGTCTCTCTCCCTGTATCCCTGTCTCTCTCCTTGTGTCTCTCCCTGTGGCTGTCACTCTCCCTGTGTCCCTGTGTCTCTCCCTGTGGCTGTCTTTCTCCCTGTGTCTCTCCATTTGTCCCTATCTCTCTCCCTGTGTCAGAGGCGTATTTAGGTAAAACGGCGCCCATGGCAAACACTGAAATTGCGCCCCCCCCATCAGAACCCCCTGAATAACCGCACCCCCACCCCACCCCAGAGCTTGCAGAGTAGCCCTGCAGCGGAGCCTCATACTTTGTCTCGTTCCAGCAGCGAGACAGGTCTTCTTTTCTTCCTCTTCAGTGTAGCCGCACCATGCAACCTATCACCTTTCAGCTCCCCATGCGAGTCAAGTCATGGTGCAGTGTCTGGAGCTGCAAGGTGAGCGCTGCTTCACTGAAGAGGAAGTGAAGAGGTCCTGTTCCGTCATGAAGGAGGTTAAGCATGAAACTCCACTCCACTGCTGCACTATTCTGCAAGATATGTGGAGGGTGGAGACAGGTACTGAACACATGCGGGTTGTGGGGGAGGGGACACGACAGTGCACACAAGGCACCATTTTTTTCTATTAGCCCGTGCAGGCGGTAAAGGAGAGCAGCGTATTTAAGATGCCCCTTTATATACTCTAATAACGACCACACAATAGAAACTCACACGGAGAGTCCACTACATTACAAAACACACACACACACACACACCCTGACATAAGCTCCCCTACACTCCATAAACCACAGCAGAAACTCACACAGAGAATACACTACACTGCTAAACAAACACACACACACACACACACACACACACACACACACTGTACACACACACACACTGTACACACACACACACACACACACACACACACACACACACACACTGCTAAACACACACACACACACACCCCCTGACATAAGCTCCCCTACACTCCATAAACCACAGCAGAAACTCACACAGAGAATACACTACACTGCTAAACAAACACACACACACACACACACACACACACACACACACACACACACACTGCTAAACACACACACACACACTGCTAAACACACACACACACACTGCTAAACACACACACACACACTTTTCACTACACTGCTAAACACACACACACACAATATGACATCGCTTTGGCTCTGGTATCTTTAGTCAGTGAGTGGACAGTGGTGGGTGAGTGAATCACTTATATTGTTTATGGTTACCTTATCTGTGTTACTCAGCCAGCTGGTCTCGCTCTGCTGCCTGCTGTGCTGCCCGCCAGCTGCTTCTCTGACAGTCACTCTATGTGCATTGTGCACTGTCACCTGACCACTGTGACCAGCCGCCTCTGTAGCTACGCACTGTTTCCTCTTTCCCATCCCCATCAGCCCCAGCGGCACAGAGGCAGCCTATTAGGAAGGGGGATCGCCGGAAATGAAAGGCAACAGAGTGGCCAGTGGCCGCCGTTGCTATGGAGACTGCAGACGCTGGGACCATTCACCGGGGCAGCACAGCGGGGAGGATGACTCTTTGGACCTACAGCGCCCGGAAGAGAAGCATGGAGGAGGATTCGAGCAAGGCAGCAAATGGAGCCTGGAAGCGAGTCGCCCTCCGATGTTGCTATGGCGACTACACTCACAGACCAGACGCAGGGGGCAGAGAGAGCAGATGTCTGGAGTCTGGACCTGTGGACTGGCGTAAGTATGCCGATCAAGAGGAGAGGAGGATTTGCTGCGTTGGGGATGGAAGGCAGCAAGTGGAGGCATGGGGCAGAACCGAGTCCCCGGCATTGCTATGGCAACCACAGAAGCCGGAGACAGAGCAGCGGGGAGGAGCAGAAGTGAATAGGCGGCCGCGAGCGGCACACACCTACATTTAGTTCCGCTCTCCTGACGGACCTAAAGGGGTGATCTATTGCTTACAGTGGAATGCGCCCCCCCCCAGGTGAGTGACAAGGGGCGCCCATGGCAGGTGCCCTATATGCACCCCTATAGATACGCCTCTGCCCTGTGTCGCTGTCTCTCTCCCTGTTGCTGTCACTCTACCTGTGTCTCCCTCTGTGGCTCTCTCTCTCCGTGTCCCTGTCTCTCTCCCTGTGTCCCTGTCTCTCTCCCTTTGTCCCTCTCTCTCTCCCTGGCTATCTTTACTAAGGCACCTATCTCTGGCTATCTATACTGTGGCACCTATCCCTGGCTATCTATACTGAGGCACCTATTTCTGGCTATCTATACAGTGGCACCTATCCCTGGCTATCTATACTGGAGGCACCTATTCTTGGCTACCTATACTGAGGCACCTATTCTTGGCTACCTATACTGAGGCACCTATTCCTGGCTACCTATACTGAGGCACCTATTCTTGGCTACCTATACTGAGGCACCTATTCTTGGCTACCTATACTGAGGCACCTATTTTTGGCTACCTATACTGAGGCACCTATTCTTGGCTACCTATACTGAGGCACCTATTCTTGGCTACCTATACTGAGGCACCTATTCTTGGCTACCTATACTGAGGCACCTATTCTTGGCTACCTATACTGAGGCACCTATTCCTGGCTACCTATACTGAGGCACCTATTCTTGGCTACCTATACTGAGGCACCTATTCTTGGCTACCTATACTGAGGCACCTATTCTTGGCTACCTATACTGAGGCACCTATTCTTGGCTACCTATACTGAGGCACCTATTCTTGGCTACCTATACTGAGGCACCTATTCTTGGCTACCTATACTGAGGCACCTATTCCTGACTACCTATACTGGGGCACCTTTTCCTGACTACCTATACTGGGGCACCTTTTCCTTGCTATCTGTACTGGGAGCACCTATTATTATTATTATTTAGTATTTATATTACGCCAACATCTTCCACAGCACTGTACAGAGTATATTGTATTGTCACTAACTGTCCCTCAGAGGAGCTCACAATCTGATCCCTACCTGGCTACCTATACTGGGAACACCTATTCCTGGGTTACCTATACTGGAACACCTATACCTGGCTACCTATACTGGGAGCCCCTATTCCTGGCTGCCTATACTGGGGCACCGATTCCTGGGTACCTATACTCTAGGCACATATACCTGGCTATTTAATGTAGGGTGGGGGGGCCCAGGTCCAAATTCCGCACCGGGGCCCTGAGGTTTGTAGCTACGCCACTGAATGTAAGGTGGCTACCATGTCCTGTATATGTCATACTAGGAACAACATTTACATTATGGCAAGAACAAATAGGCAAATACAATATGTGGGTTTTATCTATAGTAGCATTGTTTATTTTAAAACTATAGGGGATGAAACTGGAGAAATAGTGTATTTTTTCATTTTTTCTTTGTTTTTGCCTATAAAATGCATAGAAAATAAAGTATTGAGTATTACTGAAAACAAGTATTGCCCAAAAAAGCCTAATTTGTGGCGAAAAATAACAAGATATAAATCATTTAGGTGTAATAAGCAGTGATAAAGTTATGGCCAAATGAAAGGGAGGAGTGCTGAAAGGTGAAATGGCTCGTGGTGGGAAGGGTAAAATAGCCTGTGGGGTGAAGTGGTTCATGATCTAGAAAATGGAATACAGAGTAATGTTGCCATATTTGGAGATGATACAAAATTATGCAGAATTATAAACAAAGCAGTAAGTATAGTAACATTTTACAGCATCTCAACAGCATGGCTATATGGGCACACATATGACAGATGGAATTGGATGAAGACTCAGAGAATCAGAATCAGAATCAATTTATTTTCGCCAAGTAAGTTTGCACCTACAAGGAATTTGTCTTGGCAGTTGCTTAACAAACACAAACACAAACAATACAAGGACAGACAGTGTGAATATTTCAAGTTAAGGACATTTATGCAAGTATAGTGGCAGTAAGCAATGTGATAATTGTTCATTTTCAGTTCTGTGCTGATTACTATCAAGTCCTGGCAGCTCTAACGTGGTTCAGCATTAAGTATGGCTACCACTTGAGGAAAAAAACTGTTCCTGTGTCTGGAGGTTTTGGTAGCGATTGACCGGAATCTTACTCCTGAAGGCATGCGCTGGAAGATGGAGTGAGCAGGGTGGGAGGGGTCAGAGGCAGTCTTGGGAAGATGGAGTGAGCTGGGTGGGAGGGGTCAGAGGCAATCTTGGGAAGATGGAGTGAGCAGGGGGAGGGGTCAGAGGCAATTTTGGTTGCTCTCTTTCTGCACCTGCTAGTGTAAAGATCCTGCAGGGAAGGTAAGCTACAGCCAATTATCCTTTCCGGTGATCGGATGATGCGCTGCAGCCTCCCCTTTTCTAATGCTGAGCAGGAGCCGAACCATACAGTCATAGATGATGTTATGGTGGATTCGATGATTACAGTGTAGAACTGCACCATTAGATTTTGAGGTAGGCCAAACTTTTTCAGCTGCCGTAGATGGTACGTCCTCTGTTGCACTTTCTTGACAATAGTGGCCGTATTGTTATCCCATTTTAGGTTGTGTGAGATCGTGGACCCAAGAAACTTGAATGACTCTACCTGGGTTATTGTGGATCCATTTATGGTTAAGGGGAGGTGCTGGGGGGGAGATCTCCTAAAGTCTATTATCATCTCCATTGTTTTGAGAGCATTTAGTTCCAAGTTGTTGCTGCTGCACCAGGAGGAAAGCTGTCCCACCACATGCCTGTATGCAGATTCATCCCCGTTTTGTACTGTTGTGTCATCTGCAAACTTCAGAACCTTAACAGATGGATCTGTGGAGATGCAGTCATTGGTGTAAAGTGAGTAGAGCAGTGGGGAAAGCACACACTCCTGGGGTGCACCAGTACTGACTGTCAGAGAGCTTGATGTGATTGGGAATACTGGTTGAATACAAGTTCAGTAACTGTATACAATGCCAAGAAGTGGTAGCTAAAGCAAATAAATTTCTGGGTTGCAATAAAAAGGAAATAATATCTTGAGATGCTAGTATACTGTATTTTTCAGACTATAAGACACTCCTGACCATAAGATGCACCTAGGCTTAGAGGACCAAAACCAGGGGAAAAAATATAACTATAAATATATTCTAAACCTGGTGCATCCATGGTGAAGGGGCATCTTGTGGATTATGCCCCCTTTGTACCTCATGCCTGCTTGTGTCCTCCTGTGTCCATCTCTGTCCCCCTTTTGTCCTCCTGTGTCCCCCATGTGTCTGCCTCTGTCCTCCTTGTGTCCTCCTCTATGCCCCTTTGTGTCACCCTTCTGTTCTACTCTATGCCTCTTTGTCCCCCTGTGTCCTCCTCTGCATGGGCACAGTACAGGGTGTCCCTGACATTGCGGCGGGTTGGAGGTTCATGTTGACAGGCAATCACAAGTCAGGAACTCCCTGCATTTGGACTACAAGACATAGTGACTTTTTTACCCACTTTTGTGGGAGAAAAAGTGAGTCTTAAAGTCCAAAAATACAGTACTTCTCTCTCTGTATAAATCACTTGTGAGGCCACATCTGGAGTATGGGATAATGCGGGGGAGGGGACATGATGCAGGGGGAGGGGACATGATGCAGGGGGAGGGGCACACACTTCTCTCTCTGTATAAATCACTTGTGAGGCCACATCTGGAGTATGGGATAATGCAGGGGGGAGGAGACATGATGCAGGGGGAGGGGACATGATGCTGGGGAGGGGCACACACTACTCCCTCTGTATAAATTACTGGTGAGGCCACATCTGGAGTATGGGATAATGCGGGGGAGGGGACATGATGCAGCGGGAGGGGACATGATGCAGGGGGAGGAGACATGATGCAGGGGGAGGAGACATGATGCAGGGAGGGGCACACACTACTCCCTCTGTATAAATCACTTGTGAGGCCATATCTGGAGTATGGGATAATACAGGGGGAGGAGACATGATGCTGGGGGAGGGACACACGCTACTCCCTCTGTATAAATCACTTGTGAGGCCACATCTGGAGTATGGGATAATGCAGGGGGAGGAGACATGATGCAGGGGGAGGGGACATGATGCTGGGGAGGGGCACACACTACTCCCTCTGTATAAATCACTTCTGAGGCCACATCTGGAGTATGGGATAATGCGGGGGAGGGGACATGATGCAGGGGGAGGAGACATGATGCAGGGGGAGGAGACATGATGCAGGGAGGGGCACACACTACTCCCTCTGTATAAATCACTTCTGAGGCCACATCTAGAGTATGGGATCATGTGGGGGAGGGGACATGATGCAGGGGGAGGGAACATGATGCAGGGGGAGGGGCACACACTACTCCCTCTGTATAAATCACTTGTGAGGTCATATCTGGAGTATGGGATAATGTGGGGGAGGGGACATGATGCAGGGGGAGGGGCACACACTACTCCCTCTGTATAAATCACTTGTGAGGCCACATCTGGAGTATGGGATAATGCAGGGGAGGGGACATGAGGTAGGGGGAGGGGCAAACACTACTCCCTCTGTATAAATCACTTGTGAGGCCACATCTGGAGTATGGGATAATGCAGGGGGAGGAGACATGATGCAGGGAGGGGCACACACTACTCCCTCTGTATAAATCACTTGTGAGGCCACATCTGGAGTATGGGATAATGCAGGGGGAGGAGACATGATGCAGGGGGAGGGGACATGATGCTGGGGGAGGGACACACGCTACTCCCTCTGTATAAATCACTTGTGTGGCCACATCTGGAGTATGGGATAATGCGGGGGGAGGGGACATGATGCTGGGGGAGGGGACATAATGCAGGGGGAGGGGGCACACACTACTCAATCTGTATAAATTACTGGTGAGGCCACATCTGGAGTATGGAATACAGTTTTGGGCACCGCTCTATAGAAAGGACATTGACCCTCTGGAACGGGTACAAAGATGGGTAACTACATTAATCAGAGGGATGGAAGATCTCACTTACCAAGAAAGGTTGGACAAACTGGGCTTACTTCCACTTATTTCTCCAGGGGCATAGATAATGATAGTCGTCTATGCAAGTCAATGAGAAGTGAATGGGCAGTGAAAATAGCTCTGATCCTGAAGTGGTGTAACGAGAGGTACATGGAGGCTGCCATATTTATTTCCTTTTAAGCAATACCAGTTGCCTGGCCATCCTCCTGTTCCTCTGCCTCTAATACTGTTAGCCATAGCCCCTGAACAAGCATGCAGCTTATCAGGTGTTTCTGACATTATTGTCAGATCTGACAAGATTAGCTGCATGCTTGTTTCTGGTGTGATTCAGACACTAGTGCAGCCAAATACATCCGCAGGGCTGGCAAGCAACTAATATTGTTTAACAGAAAACAAATGTCAGCCTCCACATACCTCTCGTTACAGTTGTCCTTTAGGGAAATCCATGGCTATATAGGTAATGCACGGTAGAGTTGATCTGGCTGTTAGAGATGTCCTGAACTGTTCCCTGGTGGCAGACAGTTCCCAGCAATCATCGGCTGTTCCTCCATTCTCCCACTGGTGAACACAGGGTGTGTTCGTCCCGCCTCCCCCCCCCCCCCCCCCCCGACATACATCATCACAGAGCCAAAAATGTTCCCCTTCCCCCAGAGTCACATGGCAGCCAATCAGCTATCCCACTGTAATGGTGCCCATACATGGTACAATTTTTTCATCCAATCTTACCATTTCTATGTAGTATAAGGGTAAATTAAGTGAATATACTGAAAGGATAATTTCATCAGTTTCCTTATATTACATAGAAATGGTAAGATTGGATGAAAAAAATTGTACCATGTATGGCCACCATAAGGCCTGGCAGATCTCTTGTCTTCCTTTGGCCTTTATACCCCAATCTACTGCACACTCTTCACCTATAGTCACGGTGTGAACGGGAGACGGAGTTACCCCTACCTGACTACGATTACCCCGCTGCGTGCAAGGTATAGAGGCTGAGGCCGGGAAGACAGAAGTACTACCAGAGTCCACTAAGCAAGACACAAGAGGCTGGGTAATATCAGGCAATAGTGCGGGATGCACTTGTGGTGGAGGAGACTCCACCGATCACAGCAGGAGCAGTACACTAGAGACAGAGAGCAAGATTGCTCAGAGCATCCGCACCTCTGAGCTTCCCATAAACCGCCACAATAAACAAGACACAATGGTTGCTCAGAGCGACCGCAGCACTGAGCTTCTGTTGTCCAGCACACCGAATAAGACCAGGACAGACAGACAGGAATGAATGTTTGCCAATCTAATCGCTACCTCTGCAATGGCAAACATCCACACAATAAGACAGAACAAGAAGGAGCGTAACTAATAACAACTGCTGCTATAGTCACATCCACAGGATCAGGACTAGAAGGAGCGCTGGCCAATCACTACCACAGTGATGGCTGCATCCAGGCCAGCAGGACTGGAAGGATTTTGCAGTTTGCCCACGCAGGAACAGCAACCGTCCACAAGGAAGCAAGACAAGGTAAGTCACAATTAGTGATGGGCGAACAGTGTTCGCCACTGTTCGGGTTCGCCCGGATTTTGGCCTGTTCGGGTTCGATTCGGAACCCCCCGAACACCTCATGGTGTTCGGGAGGGTGCTCGGGCACGCTGCCCGAACCCGAACAGGCCTTCTTTGTTCGGCCGAACACGGCCGAACATAGCCCCCTATAGGGTCCCAGCATAAAGGGAGAGCATGCCCCGAGCGCGGGGGGGGGGAGGGGGGGATGAAATGCCCCCCGCCCCTCCCCGCTAAGCTCTCCCTTCTGCTGGTACCCTATAATTAAATATAAGTGCCCAAAAGTACCTGAGGAGGCGGAGGGCAGGAAGAGGGAAGCCGGAGTTCTTGGGCGCTAGTACCATCTGGTGCTTCCACCCTCTCTTGACGCACTTCCTGTTTACATTTGAAGTTGCGTCAAGAGGGCGCAGAAGTACCGCGATGACGCGTACGAGGGTACGTGTCATCATGTAGATGACGCATACCCTCGTTCGCGTCATCGCGGTACTTCTGCGCACTCTTGACGCAACTTCAAATGTAAACAGGAAGTGCGTCAAGAGAGGGCGGAAGCACCAGATGGTACTAGCTCCCAAGAACTTCGGCTTCCCTCTTCCTGCCCTCCGCCTCCTCAGGTACTCTTGGGGGAAACAGTAAATTCGGGCGCCTGAGGCTAGTGGACAAATCGGGCGCCGCCATTCACTCCTATAATAAATATCGTTTAATGGGCGCCCGATAGGAAAAAAGGGCGCCGGTGAAAAATAACGTTTTAAAAGCGGCGCCCGGAGACTTAATGTTTTATTACTGCTTCTCATGATTACACATTATTTAATGATTTATA
Source organism: Hyperolius riggenbachi (assembly GCF_040937935.1). Lineage (NCBI taxonomy): Eukaryota > Metazoa > Chordata > Amphibia > Anura > Hyperoliidae > Hyperolius > Hyperolius riggenbachi. The sequence goes on along the minus strand of NC_090646.1, from coordinate 686,757,315 downwards.
CATTTTTAAATATTATTTTTAAACGAAAAACAGTACAATATTTTTTTTCAAACATTATTTTTAAACGAAAAACAGTACATTTTTTTTTTTTTACATTATTTTTAAACGAAAAAACCAACAGGGGGGTCTTAGGTTTAGGCACCAACAGGGGGGGTCTTAGGTTTAGGCACCAACAGGGGGTCTTAGGTTTAGGCACCAAAAGGGGGGTCTTACGTTTAGGCACCAAAAGGGGGGTCTTAGGTTTAGGCACCAACAGGGGGGTCTTAGGTTTAGGCACCAACAGGGGGGTCTTAGGTTTAGGCACCAACAGGGGGGTCTTAGGTTTAGGCACCAACAGGGGGGTCTTAGGTTTAGGCACCAACAGGGGGGTCTTAGGTTTAGGCACTAACAGGGGGGTCTAGGGGTTAGGGGTAGGTACAGGGAGGGTTACTTAGGCACCAACAGGGGGGGTCTTAGGTTTAGGCATCAACAGGGGGGTCTAGGGGGTAGGTACAGGGAGGGTTACTTAGTAATTTTTTTTTTTAACGTTATTATACGTTTCAGCATTTAAACGAAAGATTAACGTTTTTACAATTGCCGATTTAATGCACATTATTTAATGATTTATAACTTTAAAAAACATTACATTTTAAACGAAATACAGTACAATACATTTTTAAACGTTATCCATGCTTATCGTTAAAAACCCGGCGCCCTTTTTTCCCAGCGCCCCTTTTTAACGTACGCCTCTTGGGCACTTAAATTTAATTATAGGGTACCAGCAGAAGGGAGAGCTTAGCGGGGAGGGGTGGGGGCATTTCCGACCCCCCCCCCCCCCCCCCCCCGCGCTCGGGGCATGCTCTCCCTTTATGCTGGGACACTATAGGGGCCCCAAAGGGACATGTTCGGCTCGAACATGCCGAACATCAGGGGCATGTTCGGCCGAACCACACCGAACCCGAACATCCAGATGTTCGCCCAACACTAGTCACAATGGCGACACAGGACCCAGCAAGCAGTTATGGCAAAGCTGAAAGCTATGGCCGGTAGTGTTGTCCGGATCATGAACGATTCGGATCTTTGATCCGAATCTATTTTGTGAGTCGAATCATCAAAATGAGTGATTCGGATCGCAAAAGGGGCGGGGCCAAAAGCGACACGCCCCCTCTCAGCGAGCAGCGGGGTCCTGGAAGCAGAGCTGAGATGGATCGCTCTGTTGGAGGGGACTCAGGGGAGGCAGCCTTGCAGGGACAGGTAGAGGGGACATGGGTGCCACTGCCAGATATGTGTAGAGCACGCATACTGGCTATAACGTGCTGCTCATTATAGGCTGTCTGTTCCGTAGTGCTGCACAGTGATCACATTGGAAGCTTTTGGCTCAGCACAGCACAGCTCAGTAACTTTGCAGGCACTGTGATTGCTGTGCAATATGATCCTCCTGCACTCGGCACTAAACAGCTGCACTTATCTTCTGGGAATGCTTTCTTTCACTGTGCGACGTTTCCATTCAAGGTATACAGATGAGCATATAGGTAAAATATATGTAAAGCATGATTGCAGCATGTGGGTATTGTGTGCAAGCAAACATTTATGCTCTCTGCTTCCCTCCTCCCTTTTCTGTCTACTCCCTGCCCTCTGTCCATCTTTTCCCCTTCTCTGTGTGTCCACCCCCCTCTCCTTCTCCTGTCCTGCTATTCATTTCACCCCCCGAATGCTTCCCTTGTAAAATGATCCGAGATTCGGATCAAAGATCCGGATCTTTTCAATGATCCGATTCGAATCATCCGGATCATTGAAAAGATCCGAACTTCCCATCTCTAATGGCCGGCCCAGTGTGAGGGGAGGAGGAGGAGGCTGTTATATGGACAGCACCCAATGACAGCAGACATGCAAATTCCAGCACAGCTGAATGGTAATCTCTCAGGCTGCACACATAACAGAACATGAAAGGCTATGGCAAAGCTGAAAGCTATGGCCGGCCCAGTGTGACGGGAGGAGGAGGCTGTTATATGGACAGCAGCCAATGACAGCAGACATGCAGATTCCAGCACAGCTGAATGGTAATCTCTCAGGCTGGCAGTGGCGTAGCTTAGGAGCTGTGGGCCCCGATGCAAGTTTTACATTGGGGCCCCCCAAGCACTCTATACATAATAATTGATACGGCGCACCAAAAGCTGCCAATGGCAACTACAGTGTCAGAGGTGTAAGAAGGGGACGGGGAACTGTTTGTTAATGATTACCACTATTCAAAGCATCTATAGAAGTGATTATTATGAGCATAGAACCAATAGAGCGCAAATACGGCAGTTGAGGGAGGGCCCCTTTGGCCCAAGGGCCCCGATGCGGTCGCAACCTCTGCAACCCCTATTGCTACGCCTCTGCTGGGAGCACACATAACATAACATGAAAGGCTATGGCAAAGCTGAAAGCTATGGCAGGCCCAGTGTGACGGGAGGAGGAGGCTGTTATATGGACAGCAGCCAATGACAGCAGACATGCAGATTCCAGCACAGCTGAATGGTAATCTCTCAGGCTGCGCACATAACATAACATGAAAGGCTATGGCAGGCCCAGTGTGAAGGGAGGAGGAGGCTGTTATATGGACAGCAGCCAATGACAGCAGACATGCAGATTCCAGCACAGCTGAATGGTAATCTCTCAGGCTGGGTGCACACATAACATAACATGAAAGGCTATGGCAAAGCTGAAAGCTATGGCGGGCCCAGTGTGACGGGAGGAGGAGGCTGTTATATGGACAGCAGCCAATGACAGCAGACATGCAGATTCCAGCCCAGCTGAATGGTAATCTCTCAGGCTGCGCACATAACAGAAGGGAGGAGGAGGCTGTTATATGGACAGCAGCCAATGACAGCAGACATGCAGATTCCAGCCCAGCTGAATGGTAATCTCTCAGGCTGCGCACATAACAGAAGGGAGGAGGAGGCTGTTATATGGACAGCAGCCAATGACAGCAGACATGCAGATTCCAGCACAGCTGAATGGTAATCTCTCAGGCTACACACATAACAGAACAGAAAAGGCTGCATTTATGTCATGTTTTCATTTTATGTTGTGTGCGGTTCTTGTGCATTTTTGGTGCTTTTGCATTTATTTATTTTTTACCCCAGATGCGTTTTTCAAGCGTTTTGTGTGCGTTTTACTGCATTTGCTGTTCGCATATACAAAACGCATATGTGTTTTGTATACGTTTTTATATTTCCATTTATGCAAATCACTAGGAAGACAACAGGAAGCGGAAATACATCACAAAACTATTTTTTTGAGGGAAAAAACACATATAAAAACGCATGAAAAACAAATACCATTGCGTTCCCATTGACTTTCATGATGTGCGTTTTTCATGCGTTTTTGAAGATTATGCAACAAAACCAGCCGTTTTGAAAATGCACGAATCAAACACGCATATGCGCTCCTGCGACCCATAGAGTTCCGTTAGTGGCAAAAACCCAGCATTTTCCACAACGCTAGCGTTTCTGCTATGTGTGCACCCGGCCTCAATCCATCGCTAAGTACACACTTGAGATAAGTCTTTGGGAAATGAAAGATCACAGACCGATTCCCCCCCCTTCCATGTAGTATGAGAGCCACGCCTACACTGTCAGCATCTTTGTGTACAGTATCCGGCAAAGATTTTTATCTGATGGGTATACTCAGCTTAACTGGTAGACGGCCGATGGGCGTGATCGCGGCGGCAGCCCCAGGACCGCGTAATGGCAGTTGGCGTAAAGTCCTGGGGCGGGGTTTTGCAGGAGATTGCATGCGCCGATGTGCGTGCATCTCCGTATGAATGACGCAGCTCTGCTCCGTCCTCAGTCTCCCAGTGCGATCGCCACTAGGAGACTGTTAGACGGTGAACCACATCTATTTACATAGCACAGCGCTGCGCTCTAAGGCAGCGCTGTACTGGGGACAGCCGTGTGACACACTGTACCCCTGAGAGGCACAGAGAGCGATCGGCTGTCATAGGCTGTTACCTATGACAGCCCGATCGCGCTGATTGGCTGGCGGGGGGATGGAGGAAGTGTAGTAAAAATAAGAAAAAAAAGGCAGAAATGTATTAAAAAGTAAAACATATAAATATTGGTACTATTCCGTTAGCCGGGAGCAACCTCTAGGTGGCGTTATTTACTATTCCCCCTCCAGGCCGCCATGGATAGTAGGGAAAGATGTAACTCTGCTGGAGTTTTTATCGCCACCTAGTGGTTGCGACCGGCTAACGGAAAAGAACCTAAATATTTACAAAAAATTAAACAAACATCCTGGGATCGATCACAGCCCACCAACAGAAAGCTCTGTTGGTGGGCAGAAAAAGGGCGGGAATCACTTGTGTGCTGAGTTGTGCGGCCCTGCAGTGAGGCCTTAAAGCTAAAGTGACTGTGTAGAGTATGGCTCTCATACTATATGGAAGGGGGGAAAATTGGTCTGTGATCTTTTTCTAAAGACTTTTATCTCAAGTGTGTACTTAGTTTTACTGATTGAAGACTGCAGGCTGATTGCAGACGGAGAGGACTCGCATTACAAATGCATGCAATATTATGCAGCAACATGCATGCAGGGAATTCAGAGCAGTCTGGCTGCAGCTCAACTGCAGCAAACCTTGGGTGGAATCATGACACATCGCTCCTAACTGTCCCTCTTTGGGAGCCCTGTCCCTCTGTCCCTCTTTCCTCCTCATTTGTCCCTCTTTCAGGACTTTGTCCCTCTTTCTATATAAATATACCGTATATATTTCTATACTAAAAATGTGTTTGACTCTAAACTTTATTCCCATCCTCCAAATTGATATATTACTAATTGTAAAATGTTACTATGAAGAAAAAAGGATAGAAAGGACCAGTGTGGTTTGTATAATAAAACAACATATTTTTCTTATGAAATCTTTATGGTATGCATGACTAGGGGGTGTGACGGGGGGCATAATCAGGGGTGTGACTGTGGTGGGGCTTAAGTGTCCCTCTTTCTCATCTCAAAAAGTTGGGAGGTATGCTGATGACAGCATCCTGAGCTGCTCTGAACTGCAGAGTGATTGCGGATGGCAATGAGACTTATTGTGAATGCAACCAAAACTAAACAACCGAATGCTAGCAGAGAAATCAGAAGTGCCCTGTTGCAGCTCTGCTACAACCAACAGGACATGCTACAGGAGTACCCAGAGGCATCCCCCTAGTATAGGTACATGGAGAGGTGCCCCTAGTATTAGGTATCCAGAGGTGTCACTCACAGTACAAGTAGCTACATGTGTCCCCCAATATAGGTAGCTAGAGGTGTCCCCCAATATAGGTAGCTAAGGTGTCCCCCAATATAGGCAGCCAGATGTATCCCCCCAGTACTGGTAACAATGCGTCCCCCCCAGTATAGCTGCTGACATCAAACAAGATGCTTGTCTATGTTACACAGCTGCTGTAATGCAGACTCCTGTTTATTTAACTGAAGGAAGTGACAGGTACACTTTACAGACCAATGTCAGAGGAAAAATAAAGCTGTTTTCATTGTAGATTCTGTGGAGAGAGGGTAGAAATGATCGTATTGTTGTTGTGGTCTGTACCATTATGTTCTGAGGGGAAGTTGTTATGTCACCTGCAGGCCTGATAAGGCGATACATAAAATACTTTTCATTGATTTTTGTAGAGTAGGAGGAGTCAGAATTGCCATCAAGTTTGTAGTATTGTCCCCAGGACCCCCAGGATCTACATTACAGCCACGGACCTTCCTGGGGGTCTCAGAGCAGGAGGACCGCAGTAAAGATGCCCACTTATGTATTCCAGCCCAATCTGCCTTCTGATGAAATCATTTTATCCAATCTGAAAAGAATGCCGAAAACATGGCCGCCTGATCGATCTTTCACATGATCTATGGGCAAAAGGATCGATTGGACATGCTGGAAAATCTTTGTCTCAAGTGCTCAATCGGGGGGTAACGATTACAGCAGTAACTGCATTCAATATCGCCGATGTACCTGAAAGACCCCTGGGCGGTGTCCCCCAAGTGTAAACGTGTCCCTCCGTGCTTGTGTACTGTGTAAAGTCTCTCCGCTGGCCTCCACCAGTGTCCGGCGTCACAGACAACGCGTGTCCCATGTGGCACCAGGCACGTCGCTACATGCGCACCAGGCCACATGGTACAGGAGTTTGCGGTGACGCCGAGCACCGGAGAAATCACCAGGAGTCACGCTGGTGAACAGATGAGAATTCACTTAGCACGGGCACCGGGAAGACACTTTATACCTGGAGGTGGGGGAGGGCAGGTGGCAGAGGCAGCGGCACCAGCAGGGCCGGATTTAGGCCAAGGCCCCTAGGCCATGGCCTAGGGCACCACAGGAGCAAGGCACCAAAGCAGCAGGCTAAACTTATGCAGCATTTGCAAATGCTGCAATGCAGGGAGATCAGGCGAGCTCCTGACCGCAGTACTCTGCTGCCAGCCGCCTGTGCAGCAGCCACCTTGCTCTCTGTGCACATTGGCATTGTGGCCGGCAGCTATGGACTTGGGCAGCACTAGAAACGGAAAGGAAGAGGAAGCTTCTGCACTGGAGACAAGTGCAGAAATGAGTGACACTGATGGCTGCTGCGGTGTGAAGGCGAGCTGGCTACCTATACTGAAGGGGGGTGGGAAAAGGAGGGATTAAGGGAGTCAGAGATACAGTACCTATACTGGAGGGAAAGGGGGGGGGGGTCATCTGGCTACCTATACTGGGGGGGTCATCAGGCTACTTATACTAGAGGGAAGCAGGGAGGAGTCATCTGGCAACCTATACTAGAGGAAAGGGGGAGGGGTCATCTCACTACCTATACTGAAGGAGGATGGCTGGTGACAGTGGCCTTGGGTGATAAAATGTACAAATCTGGCCCTGGGCACTAGTACAATGTCTGATATCTGTCGGACATCAGTGTGCTCTGTATGGGCAGGCAACACGTCTCTCTGATAACATTCGATCACAGAGGGATCTGTCTCATGGGCCATCTGCCTATACCTCCAGTGAAGTATGGCTTTCTTAAGAACAAAATAATTTCTAATCCCCACCATCCTACATGAGGTAAAATGTCCACAGCCCTTGGACTTTCAGGCGTTCCGTGTTGCGAGGCACATGGTCATGGTGACCGCACTGCTCCTCCAGCTTACTCATTAGTCCCTCAGACATGAATAACCGGACTGTCACCTCCAGTGTGTCACCTCCATGCTGTGGTTGCACATTGTCCTTGTTCTCAGGACATTTCTCTGTGCCAAGGCCTGATCTTCTGGAGAGAGTCCATGGATCACCATCAGGAACCTGTAGTTACAAACGCTCCATCTCACATTGTGTTTGGCAAATCTGGAACTTGTAAGAAGTTGAATCTTGACTCTCTCAGCCAAAATCCCAACATAGGCATCTTCCACTGGTATGGGTGGGACAGTTCTCGCCATCCGGAGAACTGACGTGGCTGCCCCAAAGGATAAAATGTACCCAATGCCACTAGCATATGGAGGGTAGACGTCACGTTCATATTCCCGGTATGAAACATACCACTTGCTCATTGGGTCCCGGATAACGGCCCGCTTCTGCTCTGAGAATGCGGAGCCCACATACAGCGGAGAGGTACCTGGACTGTTATCCCTCAGGAAAGATGGAAGATACTGCGTGTTCACAAAACAGTCATCATCAGTTTTCAGAAGGTACTGCGGCTGGCACCTTTCCACTGCCCATTTCATGCCATGCATGACCTTCAGGGTCAGGTTACGGTATGAATCCAGGTAGCTACCCATAAGAACGTCACCATAGGTTTTATGTTCCTTGTGGATATGCCAGTCAAGTTCAACATTCAAAGTACGTCCAACTAAAAACACAACTTGCCACAGATGTACAGATCCTTTGGCTGAGGAGGCCCACGTGTTTCGTATGGCCTTCCTTGATGCATGATGGCTTGGGTTGGAGGTCACCAGGATCACAAGGAGTTGCTTCTTCTGGCATTTTGGTTCTGAAAGTTCAGTTGAGAAAAGAGATGCGAAATCAATGCCTTTTTTCTTACTGGTAGTGCCAAGATCAAATAGCCAGAGCCATTGTCCAGAGGCATTTGCTTGGGAGAACCAAGTCCAGAGCAGCACAGTGCAAAAGAAGACACTGAGGCAGAGCAGGATCTTCAGACACCAGGTGCGTATGATGGCCATTGCCGAGAATCCGGTGCATAGCAGCTCGTTGTCTCTCGTATGTCTGACAAGACTGGACAGGGTAAAGTTCCTGTACAGGGATCAGAGACACAGCATGAGATTATGAGGTCCAGAGTCCACTCTATACACCGCACTGTGTGTCACAACCTTGTGTCCCATCTGAAGTCCACTCTATACACCGCACTGTGTGTCACAACTTGTGTCCCATCTGGAGTCCACTCTCCACACCGCTTTGTGTGTCACACACAACCTTGTGTCCCGGCCACAGGTCACTAATCTCTTTGTGAATGGGAGAGGAGGATGTTCTGACAGCTTCAGCACCCATACGGTGTAGTGTTAATATTTCAGAAGATTGTTCCATGCTGGAAGCACTACTGCAGAATTCTGGCCCACAGTGTGTAAACAGTACTATTGTGATAAGACCAGAGGAACCCCGCCTCCAGTCCTATCAATGCCCCATTATCAAAAGCCTCTGTGGGAATGTGAGATTGTGGTTGGACATTGTCCTGGGAAAGGAGGGGAGAGGAGGGGGGGAAGAGGGGGCAATGGAAGGGCAGCTGCACAACTCAATACTGAGAGAGAATATCAGCTTTGTCTGCATGGAGCAGCTTAGCATCAGCGTCTTGGGTTACTGGCGAGGGAGAAGAATGGCAACACCTGCGGGGAAAGCCCAGAGCAGGTACAGAACAAGCCTACAACCGCCTGATGTTCACAACTGCACAAACTCTCAGCGTGTGAAGAGGGAGCTAAAAGCCTTTCCTATGGTTCTGAACGGCAGTGTTAAGGTGCCCATACATCAGATGAAGGCCGATCCATCATCCAATGCGATGATTATTATCAAATTGGATGAAAATGGATGCCACCAAGTGCATGCCCGACCATCAAAGCCACCAATTTTGGGCTGGCATTGGTTGCATGTATCAGTCCTGCCGCAGGATCTCAGGCTGAGGTGCTCAGTCAGCTGAACGTCAGTAATGGCGTGTGATATCGGGGTGAGCTATGAATACGATGGCAGTATGGCACCCCCGGCGCTGTCCCCTAGAGCAAGATGTACCCCCTTCCTCGGGGCCCGCGCAGGAAGTGATCATGGTATATGACTGCATTGTCTTCAGTGTCATCACTGGTCCCTAAGTCCAAGATGTAGAGAAGGTCAGCTCTTTGTAAGGTGGCCATACATCCGCCAAGTTTTCGGCTAATCCACCATCTGATTCGACATTGCTGCAACAATCATTCCTGATCGATGATTCCACTGATTTCAGATCGATGTTGCTGATTGAGGCAGGCCTGGAGAATCTCAGACTGCATTGGCTGATCGGGTGCACAGTGGTAACGTCGATCAATATCATAACTAACGAATGCGACAGAATCCCCCGGCCACTGTCCCCCCAAATGTTATCTGTGCCCCTCCCCCATATCTCACCTGTCCAGCCGCCGCGAACGTACCTACTCTCCTTCCGCATACTCAGGTCCCACATAGCTGCTGCGTAAAGCACTGACACAGTGTGACGTTACCCACTGACATACTCAGGTCCCACATGGCTGCCGCGTACAGCACTGCGCAGTGCGACGTTACACACTGACATACTCAGGTCCCACATGGCTGCCGCGTACAGCACTGCGCAGTGTGACGTTAGACACTGACATACTCAGGTCCCACATGGCTGCCGCGTACAGCACTGTGCAGTGTGACGTTACACACTGACATACTCAGGTCCCACATGGCTGCCGCGTACAGCACTGCGCAGTGTGACGTTAGACACTGACATACTCAGGTCCCACATGGCTGCCGCGTACAGCACTGCGCAGTGTGACGATACACACTGACATACTCAGGTCCCACATGGCTGCCGCGTACAGCACTGCGCAGTGAGACGTTACACACTGACATACTCAGGTCCCGCATGGCTGCCGCGTACAGCACTGCGCAGTGTGACGTTACACACTGACATACTCAGGTCCCACATGGCTGCCGCGTACAGCACTGCGCAGTGTGACGTTACACACTGACATACTCAGGTCCCACATGGCTGCCGCGTACAGCACTGCGCAGTGTGACGTTACACACTGACATACTCAGGTCCCACATGGCTGCCGCGTACAGCACTGCGCAGTGTGACGTTACACACTGACATACTCAGGTCCCACATGGCTGCAGCGTACAGCACTGCGCAGTGTGACGTTACACACTGACATACTCAGGTCCCACATGGCTGCCGCGTACAGCACTGCGCAGTGTGACGTTACACACTGACATACTCAGGTCCCACATGGCTGCCGTGTACAGCACTGCACAGTGTGACGTTACACACTGACATACTTAGGTCCCACATGGCTGCCACGTACAGCACTGCGCAGGGTGACGTTACACACTGACATACTCAGGTCCCACATGGCTGCCGCGTACAGCACTGCGCAGTGCGACGTTACACACTGACATACTCAGGTCCCACATGGATGCCGCGTACAGCACTGTGCAGTGTGACGTTACACACTGACATACTCAGGTCCCACATGGCTGCTGCGTACAGCACTGTGCAGTGTGACGTTACACACTGACATACTCAGGTCCCACATGGCTGCCGCGTACAGCACTGCGCAGTGTGACGTTAGACACTGACATACTCAGGTCCCACATGGCTGCCGCGTACAGCACTGCGCAGTGTGACGATACACACTGACATACTCAGGTCCCACATGGCTGCCGCGTACAGCACTGCGCAGTGAGACGTTACACACTGACATACTCAGGTCCCGCATGGCTGCCGCGTACAGCACTGCGCAGTGTGACGTTACACACTGACATACTCAGGTCCCACATGGCTGCCGCGTACAGCACTGCGCAGTGTGACGTTACACACTGACATACTCAGGTCCCACATGGCTGCCGCGTACAGCACTGCGCAGTGTGACGTTACACACTGACATACTCAGGTCCCACATGGCTGCCATGTACAGCACTGCACAGTGTGACGTTACACACTGACATACTCAGGTCCCACATGGCTGCCGCGTACAGCACTGCGCAGTGTGACGTTAGACACTGACATACTCAGGTCCCACATGGCTGCCGCGTACAGCACTGCGCAGTGTGACGTTACACACTGACATACTCAGGTCCCACATGGCTGCCGTGTACAGCACTGCGCAGTGTGACGTTACACACTGACATACTAAGGTCCCACATGGCTGCCGGGTACAGCACTGCGCAGTGTGACGTTACACACTGACATACTAAGGTCCCACATGGCTGCCGCGTACAGCACTGCGCAGTGTGACGTTACACACTGACATACTCAGGTCCCACATGGCTGCCGCGTACAGCACTGCGCAGTGTGACGTTACACACTGACATACTCAGGTCCCACATGGCTGCCGCGTACAGCACTGCGCAGTGTGACGTTACACACTGACATACTCAGGTCCCACATGGCTGCCGCGTACAGCACTGCGCAGTGTGACGTTACACACCGACATACTCAGGTCCCACATGGCTGCCGCGTACAGCACTGCGCAGTGTGACGTTACACACTGACATACTCAGGTCCCACATGGCTGCCGCGTACAGCACTGCGCAGTGTGACGTTACACACTGACATACTCAGGTCCCACATGGCTGCCGCGTACAGCACTGCGCAGTGTGACGTTAAACACTGACATACTCAGGTTCCACATGGCTGCCGCGTACAGCACTGCGCAGTGTGACGTTACACACTGACATACTCAGGTCCCACATGGCTGCCGCGTACAGCACTGCGCAGTGTGATGTAACACACTGACCTACTCAGGTCCCACATGGCTGCCGCATACAGCACTGCGCAGTGTGACGTTACACACTGACCTACTCAGGTCCCACATGGCTGCCACGTACAGCACTGCGCAGTGTGACGTTACACACTGACATACTCAGGTCCCACAAGGCTGCCGCGTACAGCACTGCACAGTGTGACGTTACACACTGACATACTCAGGTCCCACATGGCTGCCGCGTACAGCACTGCGTAGTGTGACGTTACACACTGACATACTCAGGTCCCACATGGCTGCCGCGTACAGCACTGCACAGTGTGACGTTACACACTGACATACTCAGGTCCCACATGGCTGCCGTGTACAGCACTGCGCAGTGTGACGTTAAACACTGACGTACTCAGGTCCCACATGGCTGCCGCGTACAGCACTGCGCAGTGTGACGTTACACACTGACATACTCAGGTCCCACATGGCTGCAGCGTACAGCACTGCGCAGTGTGACGTTACACACTGACATACTCAGGTCCCACATGGCTGCCGCGTACAGCACTGCACAGTGTGACGTTACACACTGACATACTCAGGTCCCACAAGGCTGCCGCGTACAGCACTGCACAGTGTGACGTTACACACTGACATACTCAGGTCCCACATGGCTGCCGTGTACAGCACTGCGCAGTGTGACGTTAAACACTGACGTACTCAGGTCCCACATGGCTGCCGCGTACAGCACTGCGCAGTGTGACGTTACACACTGACATACTCAGGTCCCACATGGCTGCAGCGTACAGCACTGCGCAGTGTGACGTTAGACACTGACATACTTAGGTCCCACATGGATGCCACGTACAGCACTGCGCAGGGTGACGTTACACACTGACATACTCAGGTCCCACATGGCTGCCGCGTACAGCACTGCGCAGTGTGACGTAACACACTGACATACTCAGGTCCCACATGGCTGCCGCGTACAGCACTGCGCAGTGTGACGTTACACACTGACATACTCAGGTCCCACATGGCTGCCGCGTACAGCACTGCGCAGTGTGACGTTACACACTGACATACTCAGGTCCCACATGGCTGCCGTTTACAGCACTGCGCAGTGTGACGTTACACACTGACGTACTCAGGTCCCACATGGCTGCCGCGTACAGCACTGCGCAGTGTGACGTTACACACTGACATACTCAGGTCCCACATGGCTGCCACGTACAGCACTGCGCAGTGTGACGATACACACTGACCTACTCAGGTCCCACATGACTGCCGCGTACAGCACTGCGCAGTGACGTTACACACTGACCTACTCAGGTCCCACATGGCTGCCGCGTACAGCACTGTGCAGTGTGACGTTACACACTGACATACTCAGGTCCCACATGGCTGCCGCGTACAGCACTGCGCAGTGTGACATTACACACTGACATACTCAGGTCCCACATGGCTGCCGCGTACAGCACTGCGCAGTGTGACGTTACACACTGACATACTCAGGTCCCACATGGCTGCCGCGTACAGCACTGCGCAGTGTGACGTTACACACTGACATACTCAGGTCCCACGTGGCTGCCGCGTACAGCACTGCGCAGTGTGAAGTTAGACACTGACATACTCAGGTCCCACATGGCTGCCGCGTACAGCACTGGCGCAGTGACGTTACACACTGACCTACTCAGGTCCCACATGGCTGCCGCGTACAGCACTGCGCAGTGTGACGTTACACACTGACATACTCAGGTCCCACATGGCTGCCGCGTACAGCACTGCGCAGTGTGATGTTACACACTGACATACTCAGGCCCCACATGGCTGCAGCGTACAGCACTGCGCAGTGTGACGTTACACACTGACATACTCAGGTCCCACATGGCTGCCGCGTACAGCACTGTGCAGTGTGACGTTACACACTGACATACTCAGGTCCCACATGGCTGCCGCGTCCAGCACTGCGCAGTGTGACGTTACACACTGACCTACTCAGGTCCCACATGGCTGCCGCGTACAGCACTGCGCAGTGTGACGTTACACACTGACATACTCAGGTTCCACATGGCTGCCGCGTACAGCACTGCGCAGTGTGACGTTACACACTGACATACTCAGGTCCTACATGGCTGCCGCGTACAGCACTGCGCAGTGTGACGTTACACACTGACGTACTCAGGTCCCACATGGCTGCCGCGTACAGCACTGCGCAGTGTGACGTTACACACTGACATACTCAGGTCCCACATGGCTGCCGCGTACAGCACTGCACAGTGTGACGTTACACACTGACATACTCAGGTCCCACATGGCTGCCGTGTACAGCACTGCGCAGTGTGACGTTACACACTGACGTACTCAGGTCCCACATGGCTGCCGCGTACAGCATTGCGCAGTGTGACGTTACACACTGACATACTCAGGTCCCACATGGCTGCAGCGTACAGCACTGCGCAGTGTGACGTTAGACACTGACATACTTAGGTCCCACATGGCTGCCACGTACAGCACTGCGCAGGGTGACGTTACACACTGACATACTCAGGTCCCACATGGCTGCCGCGTACAGCACTGCGCAGTGTGACGTAACACACTGACCTACTCAGGTCCCACATGGCTGCCACGTACAGCACTGCGCAGGGTGACGTTACACACTGACATACTCAGGTCCCACATGGCTGCCGCGTACAGCACTGCGCAGTGACGTTACACACTGACCTACTCAGGTCCCACATGGCTGCCGCTTACAGCACTGCGCAGTGTGACGTTACACACTGACATACTCAGGTCCCACATGGCTGCCGCGTACAGCACTGCGCAGTGTGACGTTACACACTGACATACTCAGGTCCCACATGGCTGCCGCGTACAGCACTGCGCAGTGTGACGTTACACACTGACATACTCAGGTCCCACATGGCTGCCGCGTACAGCACTGCGCAGTGTGACGTTACACACTGACATACTCAGGTCCCACATGGCTGCCGTGTACAGCACTGCGCAGTGTGACGTTACACACTGACGTACTCAGGTCCCACATGGCTGCCGCGTACAGCACTGCGCAGTGTGACGTTACACACTGACATACTCAGGTCCCACATGGCTGCCGCGTACAGCACTGCGCAGTGTGACGATACACTCTGACCTACTCAGGTCCCACATGGCTGCCGCGTACAGCACTGCGCAGTGTGACGTTACACACTGACATACTCAGGTCCCACATGGCTGCAGCGTACAGCACTGCGCAGTGTGACGTTACACACTGACATACTCAGGTCCCACATGGCTGCAGCGTACAGCACTGCGCAGTGTGACGTTAGACACTGACATACTCAGGTCCCACATGGCTGCCGCGTACAGCACTGCGCAGTGTGACGTTACACACTGACATACTCAGGTCCCACATGGCTGCAGCGTACAGCACTGCGCAGTGTGACATTAGACACTGACATACTCAGGTCCCACATGGCTGCCGCGTACAGCACTGCGCAGTGTGACGTTACACACTGACATACTCAGGTCCCACATGGCTGCAGCGTACAGCACTGCGCAGTGTGACGTTACACACTGACATACTCAGGTCCCACATGGCTGCCACGTACAGCACTGCGCAGGGTGACGTTACACACTGACATACTCAGGTCCCACATGGCTGCCGCGTACAGCACTGCGCAGTGACGTTACACACTGACCTACTCAGGTCCCACATGGCTGCCGCGTACAGCACTGCGCAGTGTGACGTTACACACTGACATACTCAGGTCCCACATGGCTGCCGCGTACAGCACTGCGCAGTGTGACGTTACACACTGACATACTCAGGTCCCACATGGCTGCCGCGTACAGCACTGCGCAGTGTGACGTTACACACTGACATACTCAGGTCCCACGTGGCTGCCGCGTACAGCACTGCGCAGTGTGAAGTTAGACACTGACATACTCAGGTCCCACATGGCTGCCGCGTACAGCACTGGTGCAGTGGATGTTACACACTGACATACTCAGGTCCCACATGGCTGCCGCGTACAGCACTGCGCAGTGTGATGTTACACACTGACATACTCAGGCCCCACATGGCTGCAGCGTACAGCACTGCGCAGTGTGACGTTACACACTGACATACTCAGGTCCCACATGGCTGCCGCGTACAGCACTGCGCAGTGACGTTACACACTGACCTACTCAGGTCCCACATGGCTGCCGCGTACAGCACTGCGCAGTGTGACGTTACACACTGACATACTCAGGTCCCACATGGCTGCCGCGTACAGCACTGCGCAGTGTGACGTTACACACTGACATACTCAGGTCCCACATGGCTGCCGCGTACAGCACTGCGCAGTGTGACGTTACACACTGACATACTCAGGTCCCACATGGCTGCCGCGTACAGCACTGCGCAGTGTGACGTTACACACTGACATACTCAGGTCCCACATGGCTGCCGCGTACAGCACTGTGCAGTGTGACGTTACACACTGACCTACTCAGGTCCCACATGGCTGCCGCGTACAGCACTGCGCAGTGTGACGTTATACACTGACATACTCAGGTCCCACATGGCTGCCGTGTACAGCACTGCGCAGTGTGACGTTACACACTGACATACTCAGGTCCCACATGGCTGCAGCGTACAGCACTGCGCAGTGTGACGTTACACACTGACATACTCAGGTCCCACATGGCTGACGCGTACAGCACTGCGCAGTGTGACGTTACACACTGACATACTCAGGTCCCACATGGCTGCCGCGTACAGCACTGCGCAGTGTGACGTTACACACTGACATACTCAGGTCCCACATGGCTGCCGCGTACAGCACTGCGCAGTGTGACGTTATACACTGACCTACTCAGGTCCCACATGGCTGCCGCGTACAGCACTGCGCAGTGTGACGTTATACACTGACATACTTAGGTCCCACATGGCTGCCGTGTACAGCACTGCGCAGTGTGACGTTACACACTGACATACTCAGGTCCCACATGGCTGCAGCGTACAGCACTGCGCAGTGTGACGTTACACACTGACATACTCAGGTCCCACATAGCTGCAGCGTACAGCACTGCGCAGTGTGACGTTACACACTGACATACTCAGGTCCCACATGGCTGCCGCGTACAGCACTGCGCAGTGTGACGTTACACACTGACATACTCAGGTCCCACATGGCTGCAGCGTACAGCACTGCGCAGTGTGACGTTACACACTGACATACTCAGGTCCCACATGGCTGCAGCGTACAGTACTGCGCAGTGTGACGTTACACACTGACATACTCAGGTCCCACATGGCTGCCGCGTACAGCACTGCGCAGTGTGATGTTACACACTGACATACTTAGGTCCCACATGGCTGCCACGTACAGCACTGCGCAGGGTGACGTTACACACTGACATACTCAGGTCCCACATGGCTGCCGCGTACAGCACTGCGCAGTGCGACGTTACACACTGACATACTCAGGTCCCACATGGATGCCGCGTACAGCACTGCGCAGTGTGACGTTACACACTGACATACTCAGGTCCCACATGGCTGCAGCGTACAGCACTGCGCAGTGTGACGTTACACACTGACATACTCAGGTCCCACATGGCTGCCGCGTACAGCACTGCGCAGTGTGACGTTACACACTGACATACTCAGGTCCCACATGGCTGCCGCGTACAGCACTGCGCAGTGTGACGTTACACACTGACATACTCAGGTCCCACATGGCTGCCGCGTACAGCACTGCGCAGTGTGACGTTACACACTGACATACTCAGGTCCCACATGGCTGCCGCGTACAGCACTGCGCAGTGTGACGTTACACACTGACATACTCAGGTCCCACATGGCTGCCGCGTACAGCACTGCGCAGTGTGACGTTAGACACTGACATACTTAGGTCCCACATGGCTGCCACGTACAGCACTGCGCAGGGTGACGTTACACACTGACATACTCAGGTCCCACATGGCTGCCGCGTACAGCACTGCGCAGTGACGTTACACACTGACCTACTCAGGTCCCACATGGCTGCCGCGTACAGCACTGCGCAGTGTGACGTTACACACTGACATACTCAGGTCCCACATGGCTGCCGCGTACAGCACTGCGCAGTGTGACGTTACACACTGACATACTCAGGTCCCACATGGCTGCCGCGTACAGCACTGCGCAGTGTGACGTTACACACTGACATACTCAGGTCCCACGTGGCTGCCGCGTACAGCACTGCGCAGTGTGAAGTTAGACACTGACATACTCAGGTCCCACATGGCTGCCGCGTACAGCACTGGCGCAGTGGATGTTACACACTGACATACTCAGGTCCCACATGGCTGCCGCGTACAGCACTGCGCAGTGTGATGTTACACACTGACATACTCAGGCCCCACATGGCTGCAGCGTACAGCACTGCGCAGTGTGACGTTACACACTGACATACTCAGGTCCCACATGGCTGCCGCGTACAGCACTGCGCAGTGACGTTACACACTGACCTACTCAGGTCCCACATGGCTGCCGCGTACAGCACTGCGCAGTGTGACGTTACACACTGACATACTCAGGTCCCACATGGCTGCCGCGTACAGCACTGCGCAGTGTGACGTTACACACTGACATACTCAGGTCCCACATGGCTGCCGCGTACAGCACTGCGCAGTGTGACGTTACACACTGACATACTCAGGTCCCACATGGCTGCCGCGTACAGCACTGCGCAGTGTGACGTTACACACTGACATACTCAGGTCCCACATGGCTGCCGCGTACAGCACTGCGCAGTGTGACGTTACACACTGACATACTCAGGTCCCACATGGCTGCCGCGTACAGCACTGCGCAGTGTGACGTTACACACTGACATACTCAGGTCCCACATGGCTGCCGCGTACAGCACTGCGCAGTGTGACGTTAGACACTGACATACTTAGGTCCCACATGGCTGCCACGTACAGCACTGCGCAGGGTGACGTTACACACTGACATACTCAGGTCCCACATGGCTGCCGCGTACAGCACTGCGCAGTGACGTTACACACTGACCTACTCAGGTCCCACATGGCTGCCGCGTACAGCACTGCGCAGTGTGACGTTACACACTGACATACTCAGGTCCCACATGGCTGCCGCGTACAGCACTGCGCAGTGTGACGTTACACACTGACATACTCAGGTCCCACATGGCTGCCGCGTACAGCACTGCGCAGTGTGACGTTACACACTGACATACTCAGGTCCCACATGGCTGCCGCGTACAGCACTGCGCAGTGTGATGTTACACACTGACATACTCAGGCCCCACATGGCTGCAGCGTACAGCACTGCGCAGTGTGACGTTACACACTGACATACTCAGGTCCCACATGGCTGCCGCGTACAGCACTGCGCAGTGACGTTACACACTGACCTACTCAGGTCCCACATGGCTGCCGCGTACAGCACTGCGCAGTGTGACGTTACACACTGACATACTCAGGTCCCACATGGCTGCCGCGTACAGCACTGCGCAGTGTGACGTTACACACTGACATACTCAGGTCCCACATGGCTGCCGCGTACAGCACTGCGCAGTGTGACGTTACACACTGACATACTCAGGTCCCACATGGCTGCCGCGTACAGCACTGCGCAGTGTGACGTTACACACTGACATACTCCGGTCCCACATGGCTGCCGTGTACAGCACTGCGCAGTGTGACGTTATACACTGACATTTTCAGGTCCCACATGGCTGCCGTGTACAGCACTGCGCAGTGTGACGTTACACACTGACATACTCAGGTCCCACATGGCTGCAGCGTACAGCACTGCGCAGTGTGACGTTACACACTGACATACTCAGGTCCCACATGGCTGCCGCGTACAGCACTGCGCAGTGTGACGTTACACACTGACATACTCAGGTCCCACATGGCTGCCGCGTACAGCACTGCGCAGTGTGACGTTACACACTGACATACTCAGGTCCCACATGGCTGCCGCGTACAGCACTGCGCAGTGTGACGTTACACACTGACCTACTCAGGTCCCACATGGCTGCCGCGTACAGCACTGCGCAGTGTGACGTTATACACTGACATACTCAGGTCCCACATGGCTGCCGTGTACAGCACTGCGCAGTGTGACGTTACACACTGACATACTCAGGTCCCACATGGCTGCAGCGTACAGCACTGCGCAGTGTGACGTTACACACTGACATACTCAGGTCCCACATGGCTGCAGCGTACAGCACTGCGCAGTGTGATGTTACACACTGACATACTCAGGTCCCACATGGCTGCAGCGTACAGCACTGCGCAGTGTGACGTTACACACTGACATACTCAGGTCCCACATGGCTGCCGCGTACAGCACTGCGCAGTGTGACGTTACACACTGACATACTCAGGTCCCACATGGCTGCCGCGTACAGCACTGCGCAGTGTGACGTTACACACTGACATACTCAGGTCCCGCATGGCTGCCGCGTACAGCACTGCGCAGTGTGACGTTACACACTGACATACTCAGGTCCCTCATGGCTGCCGCGTACAGCACTGCGCAGTGTGACGTTACACACTGACATACTCAGGTCCCACATGGCTGCCGCGTACAGCACTGCGCAGTGTGACGTTACACACTGACATACTCAGGTCCCACATGGCTGCCGCGCACAGCACTGCGCAGTGTGACGTTACACACTGACATACTCAGGTCCCACATGGCTGCCGCGTACAGCACTGCGCAGTGTGACGTTACACACTGACATACTCAGGTCCCGCATGGCTGCCGCGTACAGCACTGCGCAGTGTGACGTTACACACTGACATACTCAGGTCCCACATGGCTGCCGCGTACAGCACTGCGCAGTGTGACGTTACACACTGACATACTCAGGTCCCACATGGCTGCCGCGTACAGCACTGCGCAGTGTGACGTTACACACTGACATACTCAGGTCCCACATGGCTGCCGCGTACAGCACTGCGCAGTGTGACGTTACACACTGACATACTCAGGTCCCACATGGCTGCCGCGTACAGCACTGCGCAGTGTGACGTTACACACTGACATACTCAGGTCCCACATGGCTGCCGCATACAGCACTGCGCAGTGTGACGTTACACACTGACATACTCAGGTCCCACATGGCTGCCGTGTACAGCACTGCACAGTGTGACGTTACACACTGACCTACTCAGGTCCCACATGGCTGCCGCGTACAGCACTGCGCAGTGTGACGTTACACACTGACATACTCAGGTCCCACATGGCTGCCGCGTACAGCACTGCGCAGTGTGACGTTACACACTGACATACTCAGGTCCCACGTGGCTGCCGCGTACAGCACTGCGCAGTGTGAAGTTAGACACTGACATACTCAGGTCCCACATGGCTGCCGCGTACAGCACTGGCGCAGTGGATGTTACACACTGACATACTCAGGTCCCACATGGCTGCCGCGTACAGCACTGCGCAGTGTGATGTTACACACTGACATACTCAGGCCCCACATGGCTGCAGCGTACAGCACTGCGCAGTGTGACGTTACACACTGACATACTCAGGTCCCACATGGCTGCCGCGTACAGCACTGCGCAGTGACGTTACACACTGACCTACTCAGGTCCCACATGGCTGCCGCGTACAGCACTGCGCAGTGTGACGTTACACACTGACATACTCAGGTCCCACATGGCTGCCGCGTACAGCACTGCGCAGTGTGACGTTACACACTGACATACTCAGGTCCCACATGGCTGCCGCGTACAGCACTGCGCAGTGTGACGTTACACACTGACATACTCAGGTCCCACATGGCTGCCGCGTACAGCACTGCGCAGTGTGACGTTACACACTGACATACTCAGGTCCCACATGGCTGCCGCGTACAGCACTGCGCAGTGTGACGTTACACACTGACATACTCAGGTCCCACATGGCTGCCGCGTACAGCACTGCGCAGTGTGACGTTACACACTGACATACTCAGGTCCCACATGGCTGCCGCGTACAGCACTGCGCAGTGTGACGTTAGACACTGACATACTTAGGTCCCACATGGCTGCCACGTACAGCACTGCGCAGGGTGACGTTACACACTGACATACTCAGGTCCCACATGGCTGCCGCGTACAGCACTGCGCAGTGACGTTACACACTGACCTACTCAGGTCCCACATGGCTGCCGCGTACAGCACTGCGCAGTGTGACGTTACACACTGACATACTCAGGTCCCACATGGCTGCCGCGTACAGCACTGCGCAGTGTGACGTTACACACTGACATACTCAGGTCCCACATGGCTGCCGCGTACAGCACTGCGCAGTGTGACGTTACACACTGACATACTCAGGTCCCACATGGCTGCCGCGTACAGCACTGCGCAGTGTGATGTTACACACTGACATACTCAGGCCCCACATGGCTGCAGCGTACAGCACTGCGCAGTGTGACGTTACACACTGACATACTCAGGTCCCACATGGCTGCCGCGTACAGCACTGCGCAGTGACGTTACACACTGACCTACTCAGGTCCCACATGGCTGCCGCGTACAGCACTGCGCAGTGTGACGTTACACACTGACATACTCAGGTCCCACATGGCTGCCGCGTACAGCACTGCGCAGTGTGACGTTACACACTGACATACTCAGGTCCCACATGGCTGCCGCGTACAGCACTGCGCAGTGTGACGTTACACACTGACATACTCAGGTCCCACATGGCTGCCGCGTACAGCACTGCGCAGTGTGACGTTACACACTGACATACTCCGGTCCCACATGGCTGCCGTGTACAGCACTGCGCAGTGTGACGTTATACACTGACATTTTCAGGTCCCACATGGCTGCCGTGTACAGCACTGCGCAGTGTGACGTTACACACTGACATACTCAGGTCCCACATGGCTGCAGCGTACAGCACTGCGCAGTGTGACGTTACACACTGACATACTCAGGTCCCACATGGCTGCCGCGTACAGCACTGCGCAGTGTGACGTTACACACTGACATACTCAGGTCCCACATGGCTGCCGCGTACAGCACTGCGCAGTGTGACGTTACACACTGACATACTCAGGTCCCACATGGCTGCCGCGTACAGCACTGCGCAGTGTGACGTTACACACTGACCTACTCAGGTCCCACATGGCTGCCGCGTACAGCACTGCGCAGTGTGACGTTATACACTGACATACTCAGGTCCCACATGGCTGCCGTGTACAGCACTGCGCAGTGTGACGTTACACACTGACATACTCAGGTCCCACATGGCTGCAGCGTACAGCACTGCGCAGTGTGACGTTACACACTGACATACTCAGGTCCCACATGGCTGCAGCGTACAGCACTGCGCAGTGTGATGTTACACACTGACATACTCAGGTCCCACATGGCTGCAGCGTACAGCACTGCGCAGTGTGACGTTACACACTGACATACTCAGGTCCCACATGGCTGCCGCGTACAGCACTGCGCAGTGTGACGTTACACACTGACATACTCAGGTCCCACATGGCTGCCGCGTACAGCACTGCGCAGTGTGACGTTACACACTGACATACTCAGGTCCCGCATGGCTGCCGCGTACAGCACTGCGCAGTGTGACGTTACACACTGACATACTCAGGTCCCTCATGGCTGCCGCGTACAGCACTGCGCAGTGTGACGTTACACACTGACATACTCAGGTCCCACATGGCTGCCGCGTACAGCACTGCGCAGTGTGACGTTACACACTGACATACTCAGGTCCCACATGGCTGCCGCGCACAGCACTGCGCAGTGTGACGTTACACACTGACATACTCAGGTCCCACATGGCTGCCGCGTACAGCACTGCGCAGTGTGACGTTACACACTGACATACTCAGGTCCCGCATGGCTGCCGCGTACAGCACTGCGCAGTGTGACGTTACACACTGACATACTCAGGTCCCACATGGCTGCCGCGTACAGCACTGCGCAGTGTGACGTTACACACTGACATACTCAGGTCCCACATGGCTGCCGCGTACAGCACTGCGCAGTGTGACGTTACACACTGACATACTCAGGTCCCACATGGCTGCCGCGTACAGCACTGCGCAGTGTGACGTTACACACTGACATACTCAGGTCCCACATGGCTGCCGCGTACAGCACTGCGCAGTGTGACGTTACACACTGACATACTCAGGTCCCACATGGCTGCCGCATACAGCACTGCGCAGTGTGACGTTACACACTGACATACTCAGGTCCCACATGGCTGCCGTGTACAGCACTGCACAGTGTGACGTTACACACTGACCTACTCAGGTCCCACATGGCTGCCGCGTACAGCACTGCGCAGTGTGACGTTACACACTGACATACTCAGGTCCCACATGGCTGCCGCGTACAGCACTGCGCAGTGTGACGTTACACACTGACATACTCAGGTCCCACGTGGCTGCCGCGTACAGCACTGCGCAGTGTGAAGTTAGACACTGACATACTCAGGTCCCACATGGCTGCCGCGTACAGCACTGGCGCAGTGGATGTTACACACTGACATACTCAGGTCCCACATGGCTGCCGCGTACAGCACTGCGCAGTGTGATGTTACACACTGACATACTCAGGCCCCACATGGCTGCAGCGTACAGCACTGCGCAGTGTGACGTTACACACTGACATACTCAGGTCCCACATGGCTGCCGCGTACAGCACTGCGCAGTGTGACGTTATACACTGACATACTCAGGTCCCACATGGCTGCCGTGTACAGCACTGCGCAGTGTGACGTTACACACTGACATACTCAGGTCCCACATGGCTGCAGCGTACAGCACTGCGCAGTGTGACGTTACACACTGACATACTCAGGTCCCACATGGCTGCAGCGTACAGCACTGCGCAGTGTGATGTTACACACTGACATACTCAGGTCCCACATGGCTGCAGCGTACAGCACTGCGCAGTGTGACGTTACACACTGACATACTCAGGTCCCACATGGCTGCCGCGTACAGCACTGCGCAGTGTGACGTTACACACTGACATACTCAGGTCCCACATGGCTGCCGCGTACAGCACTGCGCAGTGTGACGTTACACACTGACATACTCAGGTCCCGCATGGCTGCCGCGTACAGCACTGCGCAGTGTGACGTTATACACTGACATACTCAGGTCCCACATGGCTGCCGTGTACAGCACTGCGCAGTGTGACGTTACACACTGACATACTCAGGTCCCACATGGCTGCAGCGTACAGCACTGCGCAGTGTGACGTTACACACTGACATACTCAGGTCCCACATGGCTGCCGCGTACAGCACTGCGCAGTGTGACGTTACACACTGACATACTCAGGTCCCACATGGCTGCCGCGTACAGCACTGCGCAGTGTGACGTTACACACTGACCTACTCAGGTCCCACATGGCTGCCGCGTACAGCACTGCGCAGTGTGACGTTATACACTGACATACTCAGGTCCCACATGGCTGCCGTGTACAGCACTGCGCAGTGTGACGTTACACACTGACATACTCAGGTCCCACATGGCTGCAGCGTACAGCACTGCGCAGTGTGACGTTACACACTGACATACTCAGGTCCCACATGGCTGCCGCGTACAGCACTGCGCAGTGTGACGTTACACACTGACATACTCAGGTCCCACATGGCTGCCGCGTACAGCACTGCGCAGTGTGACGTTACACACTGACATACTCAGGTCCCACATGGCTGCCGCGTACAGCACTGCGCAGTGTGACGTTACACACTGACCTACTCAGGTCCCACATGGCTGCCGCGTACAGCACTGCGCAGTGTGACGTTATACACTGACATACTCAGGTCCCACATGGCTGCCGTGTACAGCACTGCGCAGTGTGACGTTACACACTGACATACTCAGGTCCCACATGGCTGCAGTGTACAGCACTGCGCAGTGTGACGTTACACACTGACATACTCAGGTCCCACATGGCTGCAGCGTACAGCACTGCGCAGTGTGACGTTACACACTGACATACTCAGGTCCCACATGGCTGCCGCGTACAGCACTGCGCAGTGTGACGTTACACACTGACATACTCAGGTCCCACATGGCTGCCGTGTACAGCACTGCGCAGTGTGACGTTACACACTGACATACTCAGGTCCCACATGGCTGCCGCGTACAGCACTGCGCAGCGTGACGTTATACACTGACATACTCAGGTCCCACATGGCTGCCGTGTACAGCACTGCGCAGTGTGACGTTACACACTGACATACTCAGGTCCCACATGGCTGCAGCGTACAGCACTGCGCAGTGTGACGTTACACACTGACATACTCAGGTCCCACATGGCTGCCGCGTACAGCACTGCGCAGTGTGACGTTACACACTGACCTACTCAGGTCCCACATGGCTGCCGCGTACAGCACTGCGCAGTGTGACGTTACACACTGACATACTCAGGTCCCACATGGCTGCCGCGTACAGCACTGCGCAGTGTGACGTTACACACTGACATACTCAGGTCCCACATGGCTGCAGCGTACAGCACTGCGCAGTGTGACGTTACACACTGACATACTCAGGTCCCACATGGCTGCAGCGTACAGTACTGCGCAGTGTGACGTTACACACTGACATACTCAGGTCCCACATGGCTGCCGCGTACAGCACTGCGCAGTGTGATGTTACACACTGACATACTTAGGTCCCACATGGCTGCCACGTACAGCACTGCGCAGGGTGATGTTACACACTGACATACTCAGGTCCCACATGGCTGCCGCGTACAGCACTGCGCAGTGCGACGTTACACACTGACATACTCAGGTCCCACATGGATGCCGCGTACAGCACTGCGCAGTGTGACGTTACACACTGACATACTCAGGTCCCACATGGCTGCAGCGTACAGCACTGCGCAGTGTGACGTTACACACTGACATACTCAGGTCCCACATGGCTGCCGCGTACAGCACTGCGCAGTGTGACGTTACACACTGACATACTCAGGTCCCACATGGCTGCCGCGTACAGCACTGCGCAGTGTGACGTTACACACTGACATACTCAGGTCCCACATGGCTGCCGCGTACAGCACTGCGCAGTGTGACGTTACACACTGACATACTCAGGTCCCACATGGCTGCCGCGTACAGCACTGCGCAGTGTGACGTTACACACTGACATACTCAGGTCCCACATGGCTGCCGCGTACAGCACTGCGCAGTGTGACGTTAGACACTGACATACTTAGGTCCCACATGGCTGCCACATACAGCACTGCGCAGGGTGACGTTACACACTGACATACTCAGGTCCCACATGGCTGCCGCGTACAGCACTGCGCAGTGACGTTACACACTGACCTACTCAGGTCCCACATGGCTGCCGCGTACAGCACTGCGCAGTGTGACGTTACACACTGACATACTCAGGTCCCACATGGCTGCCGCGTACAGCACTGCGCAGTGTGACGTTACACACTGACATACTCGGGTCCCACATGGCTGCCGCGTACAGCACTGCGCAGTGTGACGTTACACACTGACATACTCAGGTCCCACGTGGCTGCCGCGTACAGCACTGCGCAGTGTGACGTTACACACTGACATACTCAGGTCCCACATGGCTGCCGCGTACAGCACTGCGCAGTGTGACGTTACACACTGACATACTCAGGTCCCACATGGCTGCCGCGTACAGCACTGGCGCAGTGGATGTTACACACTGACATACTCAGGTCCCACATGGCTGCCGCGTACAGCACTGCGCAGTGTGATGTTACACACTGACATACTCAGGCCCCACATGGCTGCAGCGTACAGCACTGCGCAGTGTGACGTTACACACTGACATACTCAGGTCCCACATGGCTGCAGCGTACAGCACTGCGCAGTGTGACGTTACACACTGACCTACTCAGGTCCCACATGGCTGCCGCGTACAGCACTGCGCAGTGTGACGTTACACACTGACATACTCAGGTCCCACATGGCTGCCGCGTACAGCACTGCGCAGTGTGACGTTACACACTGACATACTCAGGTCCCACATGGCTGCCGCGTACAGCACTGCGCAGTGTGACGTTACACACTGACATACTCAGGTCCCACATGGCTGCCGCGTACAGCACTGCGCAGTGTGACGTTACACACTGACATACTCAGGTCCCACATGGCTGCCGCGTACAGCACTGCGCAGTGTGACGTTACACACTGACCTACTCAGGTCCCACATGGCTGCCGCGTACAGCACTGCGCAGTGTGACGTTATACACTGACATACTCAGGTCCCACATGGCTGCCGTGTACAGCACTGCGCAGTGTGACGTTACACACTGACATACTCAGGTCCCACATGGCTGCAGCGTACAGCACTGCGCAGTGTGACGTTACACACTGACATACTCAGGTCCCACATGGCTGCCGCGTACAGCACTGCGCAGTGTGACGTTACACACTGACATACTCAGGTCCCACATGGCTGCCGCGTACAGCACTGCGCAGTGTGACGTTACACACTGACATACTCAGGTCCCACATGGCTGCCGCGTACAGCACTGCGCAGTGTGACGTTACACACTGACCTACTCAGGTCCCACATGGCTGCCGCGTACAGCACTGCGCAGTGTGACGTTATACACTGACATACTCAGGTCCCACATGGCTGCCGTGTACAGCACTGCGCAGTGTGACGTTACACACTGACATACTCAGGTCCCACATGGCTGCAGCGTACAGCACTGCGCAGTGTGACATTACACACTGACATACTCAGGTCCCACATGGCTGCAGCGTACAGCACTGCGCAGTGTGACGTTACACACTGACATACTCAGGTCCCACATGGCTGCCGCGTACAGCACTGCGCAGTGTGACGTTACACACTGACATACTCAGGTCCCACATGGCTGCCGCGTACAGCACTGCGCAGTGTGACGTTACACACTGACATACTCAGGTCCCACATGGCTGCCGCGTACAGCACTGCGCAGCGTGACGTTATACACTGACATACTCTGGTCCCACATGGCTGCAGCGTACAGCACTGCGCAGTGTGACGTTACACACTGACATACTCAGGTCCCACATGGCTGCCGCGTACAGCACTGCGCAGTGTGACGTTACACACTGACCTACTCAGGTCCACATGGCTGCCGCGTACAGCACTGCGCAGTGTGACGTTACACACTGACATACTCAGGTCCCACATGGCTGCCGCGTACAGCACTGCGCAGTGTGACGTTACACACTGACATACTCAGGTCCCACATGGCTGCAGCGTACAGCACTGTGCAGTGTGACGTTACACACTGACATACTCAGGTCCCACATGGCTGCAGCGGACAGTACTGCGCAGTGTGACGTTACACACTGACATACTCAGGTCCCACATGGCTGCCGCGTACAGCACTGCGCAGTGTGATGTTACACACTGACATACTTAGGTCCCACATGGCTGCCACGTACAGCACTGCGCAGGGTGACGTTACACACTGACATACTCAGGTCCCACATGGCTGCCGCGTACAGCACTGCGCAGTGCGACGTTACACACTGACATACTCAGGTCCCACATGGATGCCGCGTACAGCACTGCACAGTGTGACGTTACACACTGACATACTCAGGTCCCACATGGCTGCAGCGTACAGCACTGCGCAGTGTGACGTTACACACTGACATACTCAGGTCCCACATGGCTGCCGCGTACAGCACTGCGCAGTGTGACGTTACACACTGACATACTCAGGTCCCACATGGCTGCCGCGTACAGCACTGCGCAGTGTGACGTTACACACTGACATACTCAAGTCCCACATGGCTGCCGCGTACAGCACTGCGCAGTGTGACGTTACACACTGACATACTCAGGTCCCACATGGCTGCCGCGTACAGCACTGCGCAGTGTGACGTTACACACTGACATACTGAGGTCCCACATGGCTGCCGCGTACAGCACTGCGCAGTGTGACGTTAGACACTGACATACTTAGGTCCCACATGGCTGCCACGTACAGCACTGCGCAGGGTGACGTTACACACTGACATACTCAGGTCCCACATGGCTGCCGCGTACAGCACTGCGCAGTGTGACGTTACACACTGACATACTCAGGTCCCACATGGCTGCCGCGTACAGCACTGCGCAGTGTGACGTTACACACTGACATACTCAGGTCCCACATGGCTGCCGCGTACAGCACTGCGCAGTGTGACGTTACACACTGACATACTCAGGTCCCACGTGGCTGCCGCGTACAGCACTGCGCAGTGTGAAGTTAGACACTGACATACTCAGGTCCCACATGGCTGCCGCGTACAGCACTGGCGCAGTGGATGTTACACACTGACATACTCAGGTCCCACATGGCTGCCGCGTACAGCACTGCGCAGTGTGATGTTACACACTGACATACTCAGGCCCCACATGGCTGCAGCGTACAGCACTGCGCAGTGTGACGTTACACACTGACATACTCAGGTCCCACATGGCTGCCGCGTACAGCACTGCGCAGTGACGTTACACACTGACCTACTCAGGTCCCACATGGCTGCCGCGTACAGCACTGCGCAGTGTGACGTTACACACTGACATACTCAGGTCCCACATGGCTGCCGCGTACAGCACTGCGCAGTGTGACGTTACACACTGACATACTCAGGTCCCACATGGCTGCCGCGTACAGCACTGCGCAGTGTGACGTTACACACTGACATACTCAGGTCCCACATGGCTGCCGCGTACAGCACTGCGCAGTGTGACGTTACACACTGACATACTCAGGTCCCACATGGCTGCCGCGTACAGCACTGCGCAGTGTGACGTTACACACTGACATACTCAGGTCCCACATGGCTGCCGCGTACAGCACTGCGCAGTGTGACGTTACACACTGACATACTCAGGTCCCACATGGCTGCCGCGTACAGCACTGCGCAGTGTGACGTTACACACTGACATACTCAGGTCCCACGTGGCTGCCGCGTACAGCACTGCGCAGTGTGAAGTTAGACACTGACATACTCAGGTCCCACATGGCTGCCGCGTACAGCACTGGCGCAGTGGATGTTACACACTGACATACTCAGGTCCCACATGGCTGCCGCGTACAGCACTGCGCACTGTGATGTTACACACTGACATACTCAGGCCGCACATGGCTGCAGCGTACAGCACTGCGCAGTGTGACGTTACACACTGACATACTCAGGTCCCACATGGCTGCCGCGTACAGCACTGCGCAGTGACGTTACACACTGACCTACTCAGGTCCCACATGGCTGCCGCGTACAGCACTGCGCAGTGTGACGTTACACACTGACATACTCAGGTCCCACATGGCTGCCGCGTACAGCACTGCGCAGTGTGACGTTACACACTGACATACTCAGGTCCCACATGGCTGCCGCGTACAGCACTGCGCAGTGTGACGTTACACACTGACATACTCAGGTCCCACATGGCTGCCGCGTACAGCACTGCGCAGTGTGACGTTACACACTGACATACTCAGGTCCCACATGGCTGCCGCGTACAGCACTGCGCAGTGTGACGTTACACACTGACCTACTCAGGTCCCACATGGCTGCCGCGTACAGCACTGCGCAGTGTGACGTTATACACTGACATACTCAGGTCCCACATGGCTGCCGTGTACAGCACTGCGCAGTGTGACGTTACACACTGACATACTCAGGTCCCACATGGCTGCAGCGTACAGCACTGCGCAGTGTGACGTTACACACTGACATACTCAGGTCCCACATGGCTGCCGCGTACAGCACTGCGCAGTGTGACGTTACACACTGACATACTCAGGTCCCACATGGCTGCCGCGTACAGCACTGCACAGTGTGACGTTACACACTGACATACTCAGGTCCCACATGGCTGCCGCGTACAGCACTGCGCAGTGTGACGTTACACACTGACCTACTCAGGTCCCACATGGCTGCCGCGTACAGCACTGCGCAGTGTGACGTTATACACTGACATACTCAGGTCCCACATGGCTGCCGTGTACAGCACTGCGCAGTGTGACGTTACACACTGACATACTCAGGTCCCACATGGCTGCAGCGTACAGCACTGCGCAGTGTGACGTTACACACTGACATACTCAGGTCCCACATGGCTGCAGCGTACAGCACTGTGCAGTGTGACGTTACACACTGACATACTCAGGTCCCACATGGCTGCAGCGTACAGTACTGCGCAGTGTGACGTTACACACTGACATACTCAGGTCCCACATGGCTGCCGCGTACAGCACTGCGCAGTGTGACGTTACACACTGACATACTCAGGTCCCACATGGCTGCCGCGTACAGCACTGCGCAGTGTGACGTTACACACTGACATACTCAGGTCCCACATGGCTGCCGCGTACAGCACTGCGCAGTGTGACGTTACACACTGACCTACTCAGGTCCCACATGGCTGCCGCGTACAGCACTGCGCAGTGTGACGTTATACACTGACATACTCAGGTCCCACATGGCTGCCGTGTACAGCACTGCGCAGTGTGACGTTACACACTGACATACTCAGGTCCCACATGGCTGCAGCGTACAGCACTGCGCAGTGTGACGTTACACACTGACATACTCAGGTCCCACATGGCTGCAGCGTACAGCACTGCGCAGTGTGACGTTACACACTGACGTACTCAGGTCCCACATGGCTGCAGCGTACAGCACTGCGCAGTGTGACGTTACACACTGACATACTCAGGTCCCACATGGCTGCCGCGTACAGCACTGCGCAGTGTGACGTTACACACTGACATACTCAGGTCCCACATGGCTGCCGCGTACAGCACTGCGCAGTGTGACGTTACACACTGACATACTCAGGTCCCACATGGCTGCCGCGTACAGCACTGCGCAGTGTGACGTTACACACTGACATACTCAGGTCCCGCATGGCTGCCGCGTACAGCACTGCGCAGTGTGACGTTACACACTGATATACTGAGGTCCCTCATGGCTGCCGCGTACAGCACTGCGCAGTGTGACGTTACACACTGACATACTCAGGTCCCACATGGCTGCCGTGTACAGCACTGCGCAGTGTGACGTTACACACTGACATACTCAGGTCCCACATGGCTGCCGCGCACAGCACTGCGCAGTGTGACGTTACACACTGACATACTCAGGTCCCACATGGCTGCCGCGTACAGCACTGCGCAGTGTGACGATACACACTGACATACTCAGGTCCCGCATGGCTGCCGCGTACAGCACTGCGCAGTGTGACGTTACACACTGACATACTCAGGTCCCACATGGCTGCCGCGTACAGCACTGCGCAGTGTGACGTTACACACTGACATACTCAGGTCCCACATGGCTGCCGTGTACAGCACTGCGCAGTGTGACGTTACACACTGACATACTCAGGTCCCACATGGCTGCCGCGTACAGCACTGCGCAGTGTGACGTTACACACTGACATACTCAGGTCCCACATGGCTGCCGCGTACAGCACTGCGCAGTGTGACGTTACACACTGACATACTCAGGTCCCACATGGCTGCCGCGTACAGCACTGCGCAGTGTGACGTTACACACTGACATACTCAGGTCCCACATGGCTGCAGCGTACAGCACTGCGCAGTGTGACGTTACACACTGACATACTCAGGTCCCACATGGCTGCCGCGTACAGCACTGCGCAGTGTGACGTTACACACTGACCTACTCAGGTCCCACATGGCTGCCGCGTACAGCACTGCGCAGTGTGATGTTACACACTGACATACTCAGGTCCCACATGGCTGCCGCGTACAGCACTGCGCAGTGTGACGTTACACACTGACATACTCAGGTCCCACATGGCTGCCGCGTACAGCACTGCGCAGTGTGACGTTACACACTGACATACTCAGGTCCCACATGGCTGCAGCGTACAGCACTGCGCAGTGTGACGTTACACACTGACATACTCAGGTCCCACATGGCTGCAGCGTACAGTACTGCGCAGTGTGACGTTACACACTGACATACTCAGGTCCCACATGGCTGCCGCGTACAGCACTGCGCAGTGTGATGTTACACACTGACATACTCAGGTCCCACATGGCTGCCGCGTACAGCACTGCGCAGTGTGACGTTACACACTGACATACTCAGGTCCCGCATGGCTGCCGCGTACAGCACTGCGCAGTGTGACGTTACACACTGACATACTCAGGTCCCACATGGCTGCCGCGTACAGCACTGCGCAGTGTGACGTTACACACTGACCTACTCAGGTCCCACATGGCTGCCGCGTACAGCACTGCGCAGTGTGACGTTATACACTGACATACTCAGGTCCCACATGGCTGCCGTGTACAGCACTGCGCAGTGTGACGTTACACACTGACATACTCAGGTCCCACATGGCTGCAGCGTACAGCACTGCGCAGTGTGACGTTACACACTGACATACTCAGGTCCCACATGGCTGCAGCGTACAGCACTGCGCAGTGTGACGTTACACACTGACGTACTCAGGTCCCACATGGCTGCAGCGTACAGCACTGCGCAGTGTGACGTTACACACTGACCTACTCAGGTCCCACATGGCTGCCGCGTACAGCACTGCGCAGTGTGACGTTACACACTGACATACTCAGGTCCCACATGGCTGCCGCGTACAGCACTGCGCAGTGTGACGTTACACACTGACATACTCAGGTCCCACATGGCTGCCGCGTACAGCACTGCGCAGTGTGACGTTACACACTGACATACTCAGGTCCCGCATGGCTGCCGCGTACAGCACTGCGCAGTGTGACGTTACACACTGATATACTGAGGTCCCTCATGGCTGCCGCGTACAGCACTGCGCAGTGTGACGTTACACACTGACATACTCAGGTCCCACATGGCTGCCGTGTACAGCACTGCGCAGTGTGACGTTACACACTGACATACTCAGGTCCCACATGGCTGCCGCGCACAGCACTGCGCAGTGTGACGTTACACACTGACATACTCAGGTCCCACATGGCTGCCGCGTACAGCACTGCGCAGTGTGACGTTACACACTGACATACTCAGGTCCCGCATGGCTGCCGCGTACAGCACTGCGCAGTGTGACGTTACACACTGACATACTCAGGTCCCACATGGCTGCCGCGTACAGCACTGCGCAGTGTGACGTTACACACTGACATACTCAGGTCCCACATGGCTGCCGTGTACAGCACTGCGCAGTGTGACGTTACACACTGACATACTCAGGTCCCACATGGCTGCCGCGTACAGCACTGCGCAGTGTGACGTTACACACTGACATACTCAGGTCCCACATGGCTGCCGCGTACAGCACTGCGCAGTGTGACGTTACACACTGACATACTCAGGTCCCACATGGCTGCCGCGTACAGCACTGCGCAGTGTGACGTTACACACTGACATACTCAGGTCCCACATGGCTGCAGCGTACAGCACTGCGCAGTGTGACGTTACACACTGACATACTCAGGTCCCACATGGCTGCCGCGTACAGCACTGCGCAGTGTGACGTTACACACTGACCTACTCAGGTCCCACATGGCTGCCGCGTACAGCACTGCGCAGTGTGATGTTACACACTGACATACTCAGGTCCCACATGGCTGCCGCGTACAGCACTGCGCAGTGTGACGTTACACACTGACATACTCAGGTCCCACATGGCTGCCGCGTACAGCACTGCGCAGTGTGACGTTACACACTGACATACTCAGGTCCCACATGGCTGCAGCGTACAGCACTGCGCAGTGTGACGTTACACACTGACATACTCAGGTCCCACATGGCTGCAGCGTACAGTACTGCGCAGTGTGACGTTACACACTGACATACTCAGGTCCCACATGGCTGCCGCGTACAGCACTGCGCAGTGTGATGTTACACACTGACATACTCAGGTCCCACATGGCTGCCGCGTACAGCACTGCGCAGTGTGACGTTACACACTGACATACTCAGGTCCCGCATGGCTGCCGCGTACAGCACTGCGCAGTGTGACGTTACACACTGACATACTCAGGTCCCACATGGCTGCCGCGTACAGCACTGCGCAGTGTGACGTTACACACTGACATACTCAGGTCCCACATGGCTGCCGTGTACAGCACTGCGCAGTGTGACGTTACACACTGACATACTCAGGTCCCACATGGCTGCCGCGTACAGCACTGCGCAGTGTGACGTTACACACTGACATACTCAGGTCCCACATGGCTGCCGCGTACAGCACTGCGCAGTGTGACGTTACACACTGACATACTCAGGTCCCGCATGGCTGCCGCGTACAGCACTGCGCAGTGTGACGTTACACACTGACATACTCAGGTCCCGCATGGCTGCCGCGTACAGCACTGCGCAGTGTGACGTTACACACTGACATACTCAGGTCCCGCATGGCTGCCGCGTACAGCACTGCGCAGTGTGACGTTACACACTGACATACTCAGGTCCCGCATGGCTGCCGCGTACAGCACTGCGCAGTGTGACGTTACACACTGACATACTCAGGTCCCGCATGGCTGCCGTGTACAGCACTGCGCAGTGTGACGTTACACACTGACATACTCAGGTCCCACATGGCTGCCGCATACAGCACTGCGCAGTGTGACGTTACACACTGACATACTCAGGTCCCACATGGCTGCCGCGTACAGCACTGCGCAGTGTGACGTTACACACTGACATACTCAGGTCCCACATGGCTGCCGCGTACAGCACTGCGCAGTGTGACGTTACACACTGACATACCCAGGTCCCACATGGCTGCCGTGTACAGCACTGCACAGTGTGACGTTACACACTGACCTACTCAGGTCCCACATGGCTGCCGCGTACAGCACTGCGCAGTGTGACGTTACACACTGACATACTCAGGTCCCACATGGCTGCAGCGTACAGCACTGCGCAGTGTGACGTTACACACTGACATACTCAGGTCCCACATGGCTGCCGCGTACAGCACTGCGCAGCGTGACGTTATACACTGACATACTCAGGTCCCACATGGCTGCCGTGTACAGCACTGCGCAGTGTGACATTACACACTGACATACTCAGGTCCCACATGGCTGCCGCGTACAGCACTGCGCAGTGTGACGTTACACACTGACCTACTCAGGTCCCACATGGCTGCCGCGTACAGCACTGCGCAGTGTGACGTTATACACTGACATACTCAGGTCCCACATGGCTGCCGTGTACAGCACTGCGCAGTGTGACGTTACACACTGACATACTCAGGTCCCACATGGCTGCCGCGTACAGCACTGCGCAGTGTGACGTTACACACTGACATACTCAGGTCCCACATGGCTGCCGCGTACAGCGCTGCGCAGTGTGACGTTACACACTGACATACTCAGGTCCCACATGGCTGCCGCGTACAGCACTGCGCAGTGTGACGTTACACACTGACATACTCAGGTCCCACATGGCTGCCGCGTACAGCACTGCGCAGTGTGACGTTACACACTGACATACTCAGGTCCCACATGGCTGCCGCGTACAGCACTGCGCAGTGTGACGTTACACACTGACATACTCAGGTCCCACATGGCTGCCGCGTACAGCACTGCGCAGTGTGACGTTACACACTGACATACTCAGGTCCCACGTGGCTGCCGCGTACAGCACTGCGCAGTGTGACGTTACACACTGACATACTCAGGCCCCACGTGGCTGCCGCGTACAGCACTGCGCAGTGTGACGTTATACACTGACATACTCAGGTCCCACATGGCTGCCGCGTACAGCACTGCACAGTGTGACGTTACACACTGACCTACTCAGGTCCCACATGGCTGCCGCGTACAGCACTGCGCAGTGTGACGTTACACACTGACATACTCAGGTCCCACATGGCTGCAGCGTACAGCACTGCGCAGTGTGACGTTACACACTGACATACTCAGGTCCCACATGGCTGCCGCGTACAGCACTGCGCAGTGTGACGTTACACACTGACATACTCAGGTCCCACATGGCTGCCGCGTACAGCACTGCGCAGTGTGACGTTACACACTGACATACTCAGGTCCCACATGGCTGCCGCGTACAGCACTGCGCAGTGTGACGTTACACACTGACATACTCAGGCCCCACGTGGCTGCCGCGTACAGCACTGCGCAGTGTGACGTTATACACTGACATACTCAGGTCCCACATGGCTGCCGCGTACAGCACTGCGCAGCGTGACGTTATACACTGACATACTCAGGTCCCACATGGCTGCCGTGTACAGCACTGCGCAGTGTGACATTACACACTGACATACTCAGGTCCCACATGGCTGCCGCGTACAGCACTGCGCAGTGTGACGTTACACACTGACCTACTCAGGTCCCACATGGCTGCCGCGTACAGCACTGCGCAGTGTGACGTTATACACTGACATACTCAGGTCCCACATGGCTGCCGTGTACAGCACTGCGCAGTGTGACGTTACACACTGACATACTCAGGTCCCACATGGCTGCCGCGTACAGCACTGCGCAGTGTGACGTTACACACTGACATACTCAGGTCCCACATGGCTGCCACGTACAGCACTGCGCAGTGTGACGTTACACACTGACATACTCAGGTCCCACATGGCTGCCGCGTACAGCACTGCGCAGTGTGACGTTACACACTGACATACTCAGGTCCCACATGGCTGCCGCGTACAGCACTGCGCAGTGTGACGTTACACACTGACATACTCAGGTCCCACATGGCTGCCGCGTACAGCACTGCGCAGTGTGACGTTACACACTGACATACTCAGGTCCCACATGGCTGCCGCGTACAGCACTGCGCAGTGTGACGTTACACACTGACATACTCAGGTCCCACATGGCTGCCGCGTACAGCACTGCGCAGTGTGACGTTACACACTGACATACTCAGGCCCCACGTGGCTGCCGCGTACAGCACTGCGCAGTGTGACGTTATACACTGACATACTCAGGTCCCACATGGCTGCCGCGTACAGCACTGCACAGTGTGACGTTACACACTGACCTACTCAGGTCCCACATGGCTGCCGCGTACAGCACTGCGCAGTGTGACGTTACACACTGACATACTCAGGTCCCACATGGCTGCAGCGTACAGCACTGCGCAGTGTGACGTTACACACTGACATACTCAGGTCCCACATGGCTGCCGCGTACAGCACTGCGCAGTGTGACGTTACACACTGACATACTCAGGTCCCACATGGCTGCAGCGTACAGCACTGCGCAGTGTGACGTTATACACTGACATACTCAGGTCCCACATGGCTGCCGCGTACAGCACTGCGCAGTGTGACGTTACACACTGACATACTCAGGTCCCACATGGCTGCCGCGTACAGCACTGCGCAGTGTGACGTTACACACTGACATACTCAGGTCCCACATGGCTGCCGCGTACAGCACTGCGCAGTGTGACGTTACACACTGACATACTCAGGTCCCACATGGCTGCCGCGTACAGCACTGCGCAGTGTGACGTTACACACTGACATACTCAGGTCCCACGTGGCTGCCGCGTACAGCACTGCGCAGTGTGACGTTACACACTGACATACTCAGGCCCCACGTGGCTGCCGCGTACAGCACTGCGCAGTGTGACGTTATACACTGACATACTCAGGCCCCACGTGGCTGCCGCGTACAGCACTGCGCAGTGTGACGTTATACACTGACATACTCAGGTCCCACGTGGCTGCCGCGTACAGCACTGCGCAGTGTGACGTTACACACTGACATACTCAGGTCCCACATGGCTGCCGCGTACAGCACTGCGCAGTGTGACGTTACACACTGACATACTCAGGTCCCACATGGCTGCCGCGTACAGCACTGCGCAGTGTGACGTTACACACTGACATACTCAGGTCCCACATGGCTGCCGCGTACAGCACTGCGCAGTGTGACGTTACACACTGACATACTCAGGTCCCACATGGCTGCCGCGTACAGCACTGCGCAGTGTGACGTTACACACTGACATACTCAGGTCCCACATGGGTGCCGCGTACAGCACTGCGCAGTGTGACGTTACACACTGACATACTCAGGTCCCACATGGCTGCCGCGTACAGCACTGCGCAGTGTGACGTTACACACTGACATACTCAGGTCCCACATGGCTGCCGCGTACAGCACTGCGCAGTGTGACGTTACACACTGACATACTCAGGTCCCACATGGCTGCCGCGTACAGCACTGCGCAGTGTGACGTTACACACTGACATACTCAGGTCCCACATGGCTGCCGCGTACAGCACTGCGCAGTGTGACGTTACACACTGACATACTCAGGCCCCACGTGGCTGCCGCGTACAGCACTGCGCAGTGTGACGTTACACACTGACATACTCAGGTCCCACATGGCTGCCGCGTACAGCACTGCGCAGTGTGACGTTACACACTGACATACTCAGGTCCCACATGGCTGCCGCGTACAGCACTGCGCAGTGTGACGTTACACACTGACATACTCAGGCCCCACGTGGCTGCCGCGTACAACACTGCGCAGTGTGACGTTATACACTGACATACTCAGGTCCCACATGGCTGCCGCGTACAGCACTGCGCAGCGTGACGTTATACACTGACATACTCAGGTCCCACATGGCTGCCGTGTACAGCACTGCGCAGTGTGACATTACACACTGACATACTCAGGTCCCACATGGCTGCCGCGTACAGCACTGCGCAGTGTGACGTTACACACTGACATACTCAGGTCCCACATGGCTGCCGCGTACAGCACTGCGCAGTGTGACGTTACACACTGACATACTCAGGTCCCACATGGCTGCCGCGTACAGCACTGCGCAGTGTGACGTTACACACTGACATACTCAGGTCCCACATGGCTGCCGCGTACAGCACTGCGCAGTGTGACGTTACACACTGACATACTCAGGTCCCACATGGCTGCCGCGTACAGCACTGCGCAGTGTGACGTTACACACTGACATACTCAGGCCCCACGTGGCTGCCGCGTACAGCACTGCGCAGTGTGACGTTATACACTGACATACTCAGGTCCCACATGGCTGCCGCGTACAGCACTGCGCAGCGTGACGTTATACCCTGACATACTCAGGTCCCACATGGCTGCCGCGTACAGCACTGCGCAGTGTGACGTTACACACTGACATACTCAGGTCCCACATGGCTGCCGCGTACAGCACTGCGCAGTGTGACGTTACACACTGACATACTCAGGTCCCACATGGCTGCCGCGTACAGCACTGCGCAGTGTGACGTTACACACTGACATACTCAGGTCCCACATGGGTGCCGCGTACAGCACTGCGCAGTGTGACGTTACACACTGACATACTCAGGTCCCACATGGCTGCCGCGTACAGCACTGCGCAGTGTGATGTTACACACTGACATACTCAGGTCCCACATGGCTGCCGCGTACAGCACTGCGCAGTGTGACGTTATACACTGACATACTCAGGTCCCACGTGGCTGCCGCGTACAGCACTGCGCAGTGTGACGTTACACACTGACATACTCAGGTCCCACATGGCTGCCGCGTACAGCACTGCGCAG
Organism: Hyperolius riggenbachi; assembly: GCF_040937935.1. Classification (NCBI taxonomy): domain Eukaryota; kingdom Metazoa; phylum Chordata; class Amphibia; order Anura; family Hyperoliidae; genus Hyperolius; species Hyperolius riggenbachi. Next base: position 686,715,924 of record NC_090646.1, on the reverse strand, counting down.
TGTGACGTTACACACTGACATACTCAGGTCCCACATGGCTGCCGCGTACAGCACTGCGCAGTGTGACGTTACACACTGACATACTCAGGTCCCACATGGCTGCCGCGTACAGCACTGCGCAGTGTGACGTTACACACTGACATACTCAGGTCCCACATGGCTGCCGCGTACAGCACTGCGCAGTGTGACGTTACACACTGACATACTCAGGCCCCACGTGGCTGCCGCGTACAGCACTGCGCAGTGTGACGTTACACACTGACATACTCAGGTCCCACATGGCTGCCGCGTACAGCACTGCGCAGTGTGACGTTACACACTGACATACTCAGGTCCCACATGGCTGCCGCGTACAGCACTGCGCAGTGTGACGTTACACACTGACATACTCAGGCCCCACGTGGCTGCCGCGTACAGCACTGCGCAGTGTGACGTTATACACTGACATACTCAGGTCCCACATGGCTGCCGCGTACAGCACTGCGCAGCGTGACGTTATACACTGACATACTCAGGTCCCACATGGCTGCCGTGTACAGCACTGCGCAGTGTGACATTACACACTGACATACTCAGGTCCCACATGGCTGCCGCGTACAGCACTGCGCAGTGTGACGTTACACACTGACCTACTCAGGTCCCACATGGCTGCCGCGTACAGCACTGCGCAGTGTGACGTTATACACTGACATACTCAGGTCCCACATGGCTGCCGCGTACAGCACTGCGCAGTGTGACGTTACACACTGACATACTCAGGTCCCACATGGCTGCCGCGTACAGCACTGCGCAGTGTGACGTTACACACTGACATACTCAGGTCCCACATGGCTGCCGCGTACAGCACTGCGCAGTGTGACGTTACACACTGACATACTCAGGTCCCACATGGCTGCCGCGTACAGCACTGCGCAGTGTGACGTTACACACTGACATACTCAGGTCCCACATGGCTGCCGCGTACAGCACTGCGCAGTGTGACGTTACACACTGACATACTCAGGTCCCACATGGCTGCCGCGTACAGCACTGCGCAGTGTGACGTTACACACTGACATACTCAGGTCCCACATGGCTGCCGCGTACAGCACTGCGCAGTGTGACGTTACACACTGACATACTCAGGTCCCACATGGCTGCCGCGTACAGCACTGCGCAGTGTGACGTTACACACTGACATACTCAGGTCCCACATGGCTGCCGCGTACAGCACTGCGCAGTGTGACGTTACACACTGACATACTCAGGCCCCACGTGGCTGCCGCGTACAGCACTGCGCAGTGTGACGTTACACACTGACATACTCAGGTCCCACATGGCTGCCGCGTACAGCACTGCGCAGTGTGACGTTACACACTGACATACTCAGGTCCCACATGGCTGCCGCGTACAGCACTGCGCAGTGTGACGTTACACACTGACATACTCAGGCCCCACGTGGCTGCCGCGTACAGCACTGCGCAGTGTGACGTTATACACTGACATACTCAGGTCCCACATGGCTGCCGCGTACAGCACTGCGCAGCGTGACGTTATACACTGACATACTCAGGTCCCACATGGCTGCCGTGTACAGCACTGCGCAGTGTGACATTACACACTGACATACTCAGGTCCCACATGGCTGCCGCGTACAGCACTGCGCAGTGTGACGTTACACACTGACCTACTCAGGTCCCACATGGCTGCCGCGTACAGCACTGCGCAGTGTGACGTTATACACTGACATACTCAGGTCCCACATGGCTGCCGCGTACAGCACTGCGCAGTGTGACGTTACACACTGACATACTCAGGTCCCACATGGCTGCCGCGTACAGCACTGCGCAGTGTGACGTTACACACTGACATACTCAGGTCCCACATGGCTGCCGCGTACAGCACTGCGCAGTGTGACGTTACACACTGACATACTCAGGTCCCACATGGCTGCCGCGTACAGCACTGCGCAGTGTGACGTTACACACTGACATACTCAGGTCCCACATGGCTGCCGCGTACAGCACTGCGCAGTGTGACGTTACACACTGACATACTCAGGTCCCACATGGCTGCCGCGTACAGCACTGCGCAGTGTGACGTTACACACTGACATACTCAGGTCCCACATGGCTGCCGCGTACAGCACTGCGCAGTGTGACGTTACACACTGACATACTCAGGTCCCACATGGCTGCCGCGTACAGCACTGCGCAGTGTGACGTTACACACTGACATACTCAGGCCCCACGTGGCTGCCGCGTACAGCACTGCGCAGTGTGACGTTATACACTGACATACTCAGGTCCCACATGGCTGCCGCGTACAGCACTGCACAGTGTGACGTTACACACTGACCTACTCAGGTCCCACATGGCTGCCGCGTACAGCACTGCGCAGTGTGACGTTACACACTGACATACTCAGGTCCCACATGGCTGCAGCGTACAGCACTGCGCAGTGTGACGTTACACACTGACATACTCAGGTCCCACATGGCTGCCGCGTACAGCACTGCGCAGTGTGACGTTACACACTGACATACTCAGGTCCCACATGGCTGCAGCGTACAGCACTGCGCAGTGTGACGTTATACACTGACATACTCAGGTCCCACATGGCTGCCGCGTACAGCACTGCGCAGTGTGACGTTACACACTGACATACTCAGGTCCCACATGGCTGCCGCGTACAGCACTGCGCAGTGTGACGTTACACACTGACATACTCAGGTCCCACATGGCTGCCGCGTACAGCACTGCGCAGTGTGACGTTACACACTGACATACTCAGGTCCCACATGGCTGCCGCGTACAGCACTGCGCAGTGTGACGTTACACACTGACATACTCAGGTCCCACGTGGCTGCCGCGTACAGCACTGCGCAGTGTGACGTTACACACTGACATACTCAGGCCCCACGTGGCTGCCGCGTACAGCACTGCGCAGTGTGACGTTATACACTGACATACTCAGGCCCCACGTGGCTGCCGCGTACAGCACTGCGCAGTGTGACGTTATACACTGACATACTCAGGTCCCACGTGGCTGCCGCGTACAGCACTGCGCAGTGTGACGTTACACACTGACATACTCAGGTCCCACATGGCTGCCGCGTACAGCACTGCGCAGTGTGACGTTACACACTGACATACTCAGGTCCCACATGGCTGCCGCGTACAGCACTGCGCAGTGTGACGTTACACACTGACATACTCAGGTCCCACATGGCTGCCGCGTACAGCACTGCGCAGTGTGACGTTACACACTGACATACTCAGGTCCCACATGGCTGCCGCGTACAGCACTGCGCAGTGTGACGTTACACACTGACATACTCAGGTCCCACATGGGTGCCGCGTACAGCACTGCGCAGTGTGACGTTACACACTGACATACTCAGGTCCCACGTGGCTGCCGTGTACAGCACTGCGCAGTGTGACGTTACACACTGACATACTCAGGTCCCACATGGCTGCCGCGTACAGCACTGCGCAGTGTGACGTTACACACTGACATACTCAGGTCCCACATGGCTGCCGCGTACAGTACTGCGCAGTGTGACGTTACACACTGACATACTCAGGTCCCACATGGCTGCCGCGTACAGCACTGCGCAGTGTGACGTTACACACTGACATACTCAGGCCCCACGTGGCTGCCGCGTACAGCACTGCGCAGTGTGACGTTATACACTGACATACTCAGGTCCCACATGGCTGCCGCGTACAGCACTGCGCAGTGTGACGTTACACACTGACGTACTCAGGTCCCACATGGCTGCCGCGTACAGCACTGCGCAGTGTGACGTTACACACTGACATACTCAGGTCCCACATGGCTGCCGCGTACAGCACTGCGCAGTGTGACGTTACACACTGACATACTCAGGTCCCACATGGCTGCCGCGTACAGCACTGCGCAGTGTGACGTTACACACTGACATACTCAGGTCCCACATGGCTGCCGCGTACAGCACTGCGCAGTGTGACCATACACACTGACATACTCAGGTCCCACATGGCTGCCGCGTACAGCACTGCGCAGTGTGACGTTACACACTGACATACTCAGGTCCCACATGGCTGCCGCGTACAGCACTGCGCAGTGTGACGTTACACACTGACATACTCAGGTCCCACATGGCTGCCGCGTACAGCACTGCGCAGTGTGACGTTACACACTGACATACTCAGGTCCCACATGGCTGCCGCGTACAGCACTGCGCAGTGTGACGTTAGACACTGACATACTCAGGTCCCACATGGCTGCCGCGTACAGCACTGCGCAGTGTGACGTCAGACACTGATCATGGGCCTGACTCATCGCATGCAGCTAAAACAGCGCAGCTTAATGTGCAGTAATGCACACTAATCCACGCTTTACATAGCCGCTCTCGCTGTCATGTAAGGAGTTTGCCTTCCTTAGTTACACGCATTGCTTCCTTAGCAACGAATGTAACTTTAACTGCGGGCGGTCCTGTGAAGTATCACGATATTTCACGAACAGCCACTACTATGACAATTATAGTAGCATACCTCCCACCTTTATTGGATGAGAAAGATGGACACATAGGGGTCCCTGTGCGACTGTTTGGGACTAGAGGGCATGGGGCCCCTGTGAAGCTGCATGGGCCCTGGAGGGCATGGGGCCCCTGTGCAGCTGTATGGGCCCTGGAGGGCATGGGGCCACTGTGCAGCTGTATGGGTATTGCAGGTAGATTGTGAAGCGTCACAGCGCACATAGCAGCCTCGTCCCATGTAATGTGACATCACTCCATACATATTGCTGCTGCCAGCTTACAGCGATGTGTGCTCACCATATTACATTTTTATTCATTATATTGTTATTGTTAATTGTATTCATGAAGCGCCAACATATCACGCAGCGCTGCACAATAAGTAGAGATACGTGCAGTGTAAACAAGGGGTGACAGACAGAGAGGCAGCACACGGGATACATACAATGTGAACAAGGGGTGACAGGCAGAGAGGCAGCACACGGGATACATAGAATGTAAACAAGGGGTGACAGACAGAGAGGCAGCACACGGGATACATACAATGTGAACAAGGGGTGACAGACCGAGAGGTAGCACATGGGATACATACAATGTAAACAAGGGGTGACAGACTGAGAGGCAGCACACGGGATACATACAATGTAAACAAGGGGTGACAGACCGAGAGGCAGCACATGGGATACATACAATGTAAACAAGGGGTGACAGACAGAGAGGCAGCACACGGGATACACACAATGTAAACAAGGGGTGACAGACAGAGAGGAAGCACATGGGATACATACAATGTAAACAAGGGGTGACAGACAGAGAGGCAGCACATGGGATACATACAATGTAAACAAGGGGTGACAGACAGAGAGGCAGCACACGGGATACATACAATGTAAACAAGGGGTGACAGACCGAGAGGCAGCACACGGGATACATACAATGTAAACAAGGGGTGACAGAGAGGCAGCACACGGGATACATACAATGTGAACAAGGGGTGACAGACCGAGAGGCAGCACACGGGATACATACAATGTGAACAAGGGGTGACAGACCGAGAGGCAGCACACGGGATACATACAATGTAAACAAGGGGTGACAGACAGGGAGGCAGCACACGGGATACATACAATGTGAACAAGTGGTGACAGACCGAGAGGCAGCACACGGGATACATACAATGTAAACAAGGGGTGACAGAGAGGCAGCACACGGGATACATACAATGTAAACAAGGGGTGACAGACAGAGAGGCAGCACATGGGATACATACAATGTAAACAAGGAGTGACAGACAGAGAGGCAGCACAAGGGATACATACAATGTAAACAAGGGGTGACAGACAGAGAGGCAGCACAAGGTGTCACAGGGCCCCTCGTGGCCAGATCGCAAATTGCCTTCCAATCGGTTTCAGCACACAGACCATGCAAGCTGTGGTCACGATCTTTGCACAGAAACCGACGGAATTTGGGCAGCAGCCCAACTAGAAGGGAGCCTGTGGGTTACGGTACTTACAAATCACACACTATTTCAGGGTATAACTGCCACCACCTCTGTTTCCTGAGACAGAGGAGCCCACTGACTGGCTGAGTCTAGACCTGCAAATAAAAACGGTTAAACACACTCTATTCTGTCTAGCTAGCAACAAGAGTAGCGTCTCCTCAGAAGTCTGGGTTCAGTTTCTGTATGGCTGAATAATAGGGTAGCTGGAGGAACAACTGACGAAAGCGTCGGTTTATTAATGCAATATAAATAATTAATATATACAGAAAATCGTTAAAATCAACAATTCTAGAGACAAAGGATAACACAGTATAGAAAATAAAAATGGAGAAAAAACTGATACTTAAAGTTCATGGAAATAGGTCCTTTTTGGGAAAATCCGAGCACATGGAAAATGTCCTTTGTTTCAGTCCAGGAAAATGGCCGCCAGCCGCATGGTCCTCTGGCTGGCCCAGTCAGGTGATGGTACACAGGGGAGGACTGAAGTCCGCCTGCTGGGAATGTGCTTTTGATGAAGCTGGTTTGGGGGTGTGGCAATGCCGGCCCCCTCTGAATTACCCACCAACCACAGTTCAAGTCCTTGGAGAGAGATTCAGGTTTAAACTCATACAACGCTGTAACTCAAAACTGATGAATGCCACAGTGGCGCTGATAACAGATTAATATTCCTCAGGTGATGACAATTCGTATGACACCAGACTTGAGTAGGGTATAGGGTCCAGTTCCTGAGAAGTTTGATAACTTGTTTGTAGGGGCCCCTGGCCCCTCTCGGCTGGTATCAAAAGATGCAGCACGGTTCTACCAACCCAATGATACCGTTCTCATAACTATCCTATTTACGGTATTCTGTAAATATGCAAAAGATCAAAACTCTATGCTTTCTTAGGCTGGCTGGATGGCTCCAGCCAGTCTGTGGGAAAGCAGTTCGCGAATAGGCTCCCCATTTGGTGGACCTATTGAGGTAATTAAAAGTAAACATTCTTCTTGGACACAAGCATTGTCCAAGCTAATTAGCAAATCAAAAGACATCCTGCACCTAAGTTACTGCCAGTCCTCCACTGAGAGGAAGAGGAGAAAAACTTCATTGTATTTAAAAAAAAAAAACAGGAATGTCAGTTTCTGATCGCAGGATAGCCAGGCGACTGGTTTTGCAGACTTTTTTATTATTATTATTATTATTATTTTTTAGTATTTATATAGCGCCGACATATTACGCAGCGCTGTACAGTGTGTATATATATATATATATATATATATATATATATATATATATATATCTTGTCACTAACTGTCCCTCAAAGGAGCTCACAATCTAATCCCTACCATTGCCATATGTCTGTATTATGTAGTGTAAGTACTGTAGTCTACGGCCAATTTTTTTTTTAGGGGCAGCCAATTAACTTATCCGTATGTTTTTGGAATGTGGGAGGAAACCGGAGTGCCCGGAGGAAACCCACGCAGACACGGAGAGAACATACAAACTCTTTGCAGATAGTGCCCTGGCTGGGATTCGAACCAGGGACCCAGGGGACCCAGCGCTGCACTGGCAGTCTGCAGACTATATAAACGGCTGTCTGGGAGTGAGTGTCAGCAGTAGAGTTGGGCCGAACCTCCGATTTTAGGTTCGCGAACTTTCGCGGAACGTTCGGTTCGCGTTAAAGTTCGCGAACCGCAATAGACTTCAATGGGGATGCGAACTTTGAAAAAAAAAAAAATTATGCTGGCCACAAAAGTGATGGAAAAGATGTTTCAAGGGGTCTAACACCTGGAGGGGGGCATGGCGGAGTGGGATACACGCCAAAAGTCCCCAGGAAAAATCTGGATTTGACGCAAAGCAGCGTTTTAAGGGCAGAAATCATATTGAATGCTAAATGACAGGCCTAAAGTGCTTTAAAACATCTTGCATGTGTATACATCAATCAGGTAGTGTAATTAAGGTACTGCTTCACACTGACACACCAAACTCACCATGTAACGCACCGCAAACAGCTGTTTGTGTAGTGACGGCCGTGCTGGACTGGTGCGCACCATGGCGAGAGTGCAGGTTTTGGTGGCTTTACAGCCCATATGGTCGCCTGGCTGATGTAGCTGAATGACAGAACAGTGACTGTCCAGCTGATCAAATTTGGTCTGACCACAATGAAGCAACGACCTTATTATCTTTTGTGTGCCCCCCGAGACACTCATCTAGGCGCCGGTCATTGCTTCATTGTGATACGCAAGCCCCTTCACCACGGCAAGGTAATGATCACGAAGGGGAATAGGCGCATGTACATGCCTTTTCTTTTGTTGTTGCAGCTGCCCGCAGTGCAGCCAGAAAAATTAGGCAGTCATGTACACGCACCAGAAAAATTATTACAGCGGCCGCTGCTAGCAGCGGCCTAAAAAATTCAGCAATCCGCCTGGAGTCCCGGACCCTGTTGGTGGTGGCGGAGAAGGTAGTCAAGCGGCCTGCAGGCAGACATGCTGTGTGGAGGGACTGGGAGCGACTTAGTCTTCTTGGGGCAGGCCAGGCAGCCAGTCACACGGCGTGCAGGCAGAGATGCTGTGTGTGCGGGGACTGACTTAGTCTTGGGGCGAGCAGCAGCTCGATGCCTCATTCATTTTGATAAAGGTGAGGTACTTAACACTTTTGTGACTTAGGCGACTTCTCTTCTCAGTGACAATGCCTCCAGCTGCGCTGAAGGTCCTTTCTGACAGGACGCTTGCGGCAGGGCAGGAGAGAAGTTGGATGGCAAATTGGGACAGCTCTGGCCACAGGTCAAGCCTGCGCACCCAGTAGTTCAAGGGTTCCTCATTGCTGTTCACAGCAGTGTCTACATCCACACTTAAGGCCAGGTAGTCGGCTACCTGCCGTTCCAGGCGTTGGTGGAGGGTGGATCCGGATGGGCTACGGCGAGGTGTTGGACTAAAGAACGTCCGCATGTCCGACATCACCATGAGATCGCTGGAGCGTCCTGTCTTTGACTGCGTGGACACGGGAGGAGGATTAGTGGCAGTGGTACCTTGCTGGCGTTGTGCCGTCACATCACCCTTAAAGGCATTGTAAAGCATAGTTGACAGCTGGTTCTGCATGTGCTGCATCCTTTCCACCTTCAGGTGAGTTGGTAACAGGTCCGCCACTTTGTGCCTGTACCGAGGGTCTAGTAGTGTGGCCACCCAGTACAGCTCATTCCCCTTGAGGTTTTTTATACGGGGGTCCCTCAACAGGCAGGACAGCATAAAAGACGACATCTGCACAAAGTCGGATCCAGTACCCTCCATCTCCTCTTGCTCTTCCTCAGTGACGTCACGTAAGTCAACCTCCTCCCCCCAGCCGCGAACAATACCACGGGAAGGTTGAGCAGCACAAGCCCCCGGCGACGCCTGCTGCGGGTGTTCTCCTGCCGCCGTCCCCTCCTCCTCCTCCTCCCCCAAAGAAACACCTTGCTCATCATCCTCTGAGTCTGCCTCATCTTCTGCACACGACTTCTCTTCTTCCTCCTCCTCCCCCCTCTGTGCTGCCACAGGTGTTGAGGAAACAGCTGGGTCTGATGAAAATCGGTCCCATGCCTGTTCCTGCCGTAACGGTTCCTGGTCACGCTCATTCACAGCTTCATCCGCCACTCTACGCACAGCACGCTCCAAGAAGTAAGCGTAGGGAATTAAGTCGCTGATGGTGCCCTCACTGCGGCTCACCAGGTTGGTCACCTCCTCAAACGGCCGCATGAGCCTGCATGCATTTTTCATCAGTGTCCAGTTGTCGGGCCAGAACATCCCCATCTTCCCAGACTGTTTCATTCTACTGTAGTTGTAGAGGTAGTGGGTCACGGCTTTCTTCTGTTCTAGCAGGCGGGAGAACATGAGCAGGGTCGAATTCCAGCGAGTCGGGCTATCGCAAATGAGGCGTCTCACCGGCATGTTGTTTTTCCGCTGAATTTCCGCAAAGCGTGCCATGGCTGTGTAAGACCGCCTCAAATGCCCACAGAACTTCCTGGCCTGCTTCAGGACATCCGCTAAGCCAGGGTACTTTGCCACAAATCTTTGAACAACTAGATTGTGCCATGCAGGGTATGTGTGTCAGCTTCCCCATATGCAAAGCGGCAAGCAGATTGCTGCCGTTGTCGCACACCACGTTGCCTATCTCCAGGTGGTGCGGGGTCAGCCACTCATCCACCTGTTTCTTAAGAGCAGCCAGGAGAGCTGCTCCAGTGTGACTCTCCGCTTTGAGACAAGACATGTCTAAGATGGCGTGACACCGTCGTACCTGGCATGCAGCATAGGCCCTGCGGAGCTGGGGCTGTGTAGCTGGAGAGGAGAACTGCCACTCAGCCAAGGAGGAGGAGGACAGCGAAGAGCATGTAGCAGGAGGAGAGGAGGTGGCAGGAGGCCTGCCTGCAAGCCGTGGAGGTGTCACAATTTGGTCCGCTGCGCCCTGCTTGCCATCGTTCACCACCAGGTTGACCCAATGGGCTGTGTACGTAATGTAGCGGCCCTGCCCGTGCTTGGCAGACCAGGCATCCGTGGTCAGGGTCAGGTGTACCCTTAACCCAACGCTCTTCGCAAGAGATGACACCACTTGCCTCTCAACTTCACGGTGCAGTTGGGGTATGGCCTTTCTCGAAAAATAAGTGCGGCCTGGCATCTTCCACTGCGGTGTTCCGATGGCCACAAATTTACAGAAGGCCTCAGAGTCCACCAGCCGGTATGGTAACAGCTGGCGAGCTAACAGTTCCGCCACGCCAGCTGTCAGACGCCGGGCAAGGGGGTGACTGGCCGAAATTGGCTTCTTCCGCTCAAACATTTCCTTCACGGACACCTGACTGCTGCTGTGGGCAGAGGAGCAGGAATCGCTCAAGGGCAAATTCGGAGTGGAGGAGGGTGCCTGTGAAGGTGGAAGGGAGAAAGCGGCAGAAGCAGATGATGCACCTGAAGGAGGAAGAGGAGAAGGAGGGTGACTTTTCTTTTGTGTGCTGCTGCTGCTTTTGCTCAGGTGGCCATCCCATTGCTGTTTGTGCCTTTTCTCCAGGTGACTTCGTAAGGCACTTGTCCCTACGTGAGTGTTGGCCTTTCCACGGCTCAATTTTTGCTGGCAGAGCGAACAGATGGCTTTGGTCCGATCTGAGGCACACACATTAAAAAATTTCCACACTGCTGAGCCACCCTGGGATGTGGGCACTATGGGGACCTCAGCAGCTGATGCTGAAGGGCAAGTTGGCTGGCTGTACATAGGTGGCGATACATGGTGCCGGACACTGCCACCAGCTGTTTCTGACGAAGAGCTGCCCCAGCTTCTTTCAGCAACTTCTCTCCTCCTACTACTCTCTGACTCCCCCTCTGAACTGTCCCCCTCTTCATCTCCTCTATTGGGAACATACAGAGGATCCCTATCATCGTCATCATCGTAATCATCCTGCCCAGCTTCGCTTGCCTCAGACAAATCCAAACATGCACCATCAGTAGGTCCTTCATCCTCCTTACACGTTACATCCATAGTGTTGCCGCGTAACTCAGACATATGAGCTGGTGAAAATTCATCTGGCTGTAACAACAATGGCTGTGCATCAATGATTTCAACACTAAATAATTCTTGCGAAGTGTCAAATGCAGCGGAAGTGGTGCTAGTAGTAGCGCTGGTGGCTGAGCAAGATGAGGTGTTCTGTGTCGCTAAATACTCAACCACGTCCTGACAATCTTGGGAGGTGATGGGACGTGCCTTCTTCCGAGCACTGTACTGTGGGCCAGGTCCACACGAAATGACATTTACACGACCTCGCGCAGACCTGCCGGGTGGCCTTCCTCTGGCTCTGGCACTACCTCTTCCTCTACCTGTTTTGTACATATCGGGTATGCACAGAGTGGTATATCACACTGCGTGCACTCATGTAGGTAGGTGGGTTCACTTAACTGCACAGGTATGCGCACTGATGCGGTGGGTTCACTGAACAGAATAGGTATACAGTGGCGGGTCCACTGAACAGAACAGGTATACAGTGGCGGGTTCACTGAACAGTACAGGTATACAGTGGTGGGTTCACAGAACAGGTATGCAGTGGCAGGTTCACTGAACAGAACAGGTATGCAGTGGCGGGTCCACTGAACAGGTATGCAGTGGCAGGTTCACTGAACAGGTATGCAGTGGTGGGTTCACTGAACAGGTATGCAGTGGTGGGTTCACTGAACAGGTATGCAGTGGTGGGTTCACTGAACAGGTATGCAGTGGTGGGTTCACTGAACAGGTATGCAGTGGTGGGTTCACAGAACAGGTATGCAGTGGTGGGTTCACAGAACAGGTATGCAGTGGTGGGTTCACAGAACAGGTATGCAGTGGTGGGTTCACTGAACAGGTATGCAGTGGTGGGTTCACAGAACAGGTATGCAGCCAGGAACAAGCTAAGCCTAACTAATCTTTCCCTATGAGAGACAGTCTGCAGCAGCTCGCCCTACTCTCACTAATGCAGGCACACGAGTGACCGTAATGGCCGCCGCTGCCTGCCTTATATAAGGGGGGTGGGGCTCATGGGGCTAGTGTAGCCTAATTGGCTACACTGGGCCTGCTGACTGTGATGTAGAGGGTCAAAGTTGACCCTCCATGTGCATTATGGGGCGAACCGAACTTCCGCAAAGGTTCGCCTGCGGGACGCGAACACGAACCACGGAAGTTCGCATGGAACCATTCGCAGGCGAACCGTTCGGCCCAACTCTAGTCAGCAGGGCCAGCAGGGGAAGCCATTGTCTGCTCCTAATTGGGAAATAGGTAATTAGATAACGAGCCCCTCTTTTGTCTTTTGTTGCCGTGCTTTGAACTTTGTGCATATGTCAACAAGCCAAAATACAATCCAGACTGGATAGTGGAAGCTAACACAGGAATATTTGAAGTTTTCAGATGACAGCCTACCTGGAAGTGGGTGAAGTGGTTTGAAGTCCTTTTGATACAATTTTACCTGTGGTCTGAATTGCTTTGAAGTCTGCAAGGTGTGACAGGAAAAGCCTTGAAATTCGCATGTCACAGCTAGCCCAGATGTGACAAGTGGCTCGGCAGACCGTGATGTCACAAACGGGGAAATTGCGTTCGTTTTGGGGATGGAACATTCAATGCCCCAGGCCCCAAATGGGCCTATAAGAACCTGCACAGGTCCTTTACAACTCGTAGTTCCAGGAGATAGCAACAACGCAAGAACTTCCCCGGCTACTGGCCGGAACCGCGTTCTCCTGCAAACAACGTTTAGACCTTCAAGTTGGTAACGTTTTGATCCCCGTTTTATTTTTATGCAAATATCCTTGTGTGTATCGTTGTAACTTTTATTTTGTAACTTTTACTGTTTTTGTAAATCTTTTGTATATATTATTTTCTGCATTGTTCCATTTTTTTCCTGGAATATTAAATTGTTATTTAATAAGTTTGACTCCTGCTGTACTAAGCTAACACTCATAGCCTAGAAGAGACTGAAGTGTAACTGTGTATAAGTCCGTGCCTGATTGTACGTCTGGGCAACCCTACCGTATGAGATTGTAATTGCATTGTGTGTATGGGCACTGTAGCGCTCGACAGCAGAGTGGCTAACAGTATCGTTCGGAACGACTGTTAGTGGTTTTGCTGCACTACAGTGTAACTTGCATTACAAGTCAGTGCCTGATTGTGCCGTGTTACTGTACAACTGTACTGTGTGTGTGTGTGGGTGCGTGGCGTTCCCGTATTCGGCCTAAAGCGCAAAGCTGACCCGAATATGAAAACGAGGATTGCAAGCGACAGCCGAGTGGACGTGTCTAGCAACAGCTAGTGGTGGCAGTGAGAACTGTTCTGAGGGGTCACAGCCTTGTTTTAGCTTGACTAAGGCTGCTTCCCCTCTCGATCTGGTCAAACCCGCAGTCGGGAACTGTATACGCAGGCGCGCCGCGGGCCGGTTCCTGACAGTGAGCATTTTGTGTTTGGGCAATCTGTAGCACAGACACTGCTGCAGCTCAGAGAGATGGATTCAGATGTAGGGGGGCCCTATGCAAGGTGGTAGATTTGGAGCCCCCGTGTGATCTTTTTGCTAAGCTGAAGTTGGAGAGAGGCCAGAGAAGGTAGCAGGTAAGCTCCTTGTCACCCGCTAGGCCCCAGGCACCTGCCTAGGTTGCCTGGGTGATGATCCTGCTCTACTGCAGTCACAGAGATCAGCAGGGCTGCCAGGCAACTAGTATTGTTTAAAGCAGAACTGAAGATTCGCAAAAAAAAAAAAGTTTCACTTACCCAGTGCTTCTGCCAGCCCCCTGCAGCCGACCTGCGCCCTTGCAGTTACCATACGATCCTCCGGTCCCCCCTGCAGCCGCCCTGTGCCCTCGCAGTTACCATACGATCCTCCGCCCCCCCCCTGCAGCCGCCCTGTGCCCTCACAGTCACCATACGATCCTCCGGTGCTCCCTGCAGCCGACCTGTGCCCTCGCAATTACCATATGATCCTCCGCTCCCCCCTGCAGCCAACCTGTGCCCTCGCAGTTACCATACAATCCTCCGCTCCCCCCTGCAGCCGACCTGTGCCCTCGGAGTTACCATACGATCCTCCGGTCCCCCCTGCAGCCGCCCTGTGCCCTCGCAGTTACCATACGATCCTCCGGTGCAGCCGCCCTGCAGCCGACCTGTGCCCTCGCAGTTACCATATGATCCTCCAGCCCCCCCTGCAGCCAACCTGTGCCCTCGCAGTTACCATACGATCCTCCGGTCCCCCCTGCAGCCGAACTGTGCCCTCGCAGTTACCATACGATCCTCCGCTCCCCCCTGCAGCCGACCTGTGCCCTCGCAGTTACCATACGATCCTCCGGTCCCCCCTGCAGCCACCCTGTGCCCTCGCAGTTACCATACGATCCTCCGCTCCCCCCTGCAGCCGACCTGTGCCCTCGCAGTTACCATACGATCCTCCGGTCCCCCCTGCAGCCGCCCTGTGCCCTCGCAGTTACCATACGATCCTCCAGCCCCCTGCAGCCGCCCTGTGCCCTCGCAGTTACCATACGATCCTCCGCTCCCCCCTGCAGCCGACCTGTGCCCTCGCAGTTACCATACGATCCTCCGATCCCCCTGCAGCCTCCCTGTGCCCTCCCCGGGACACATCGATCCTCCGCTCCCCCCTGCAGCCGCCCTGTGCCCTCGCAGTTACCATACGATCCTCCATTCCCCCCTGCAGCCACCCTGTGCCCTCGCAGTTACCATACGATCCTCCGGTGTCCCCTGCAGCCACCCTGTGCCCTCGCAGTTACCATACGATCCTCTGGTCCCCCCTGCAGCCGACCTGTGCCCTCGCAGTTACCATACGATCCTCCATTCCCCCCTGCAGCCACCCTGTGCCCTCACAGTTACCATATGATCCTCCGTTCCCCCCTGCAGCCACCCTGTGCCCTCGCAGTTACCATACGATCCTCTGGTCCCCCCTGCAGCCGACCTGTGCCCTCGCAGTTACCATACGATCCTCCGGTGCCCCCTGCAGCTGACCTGTGCCCTCGCAGTTACCATACGATCCTTAGCTCCCCCTGCAGCCGACCTGTGCCCTCACAGTTACCATACGATCCTCCGCTCCCCCCTGCAGCCGCCCTGTGCCCTCGCAGTTACCATATGATCCTCCGGTGCCCCCTGCAGCTGACCTGTGCCCTCGCAGTTACCATACGATCCTTAGCTCCCCCTGCAGCTGCCCTGTGCCCTCGCAGTTACCATACGATCCTCCGGTCCCCCCTGCAGCCGCCCTGTGCCATCGCAGTTACCATACGATCCTCCGGTCCCCCCTGCAGCCGCCCTGTGCCCTCGCAGTTACCATACGATCCTCTGGTCCCCCCTGCAGCCGACCTGTGCCCTCGCAGTTACCATACGATCCTTAGCTCCCCCTGCAGCCGACCTGTGCCCTCGCAGTTACCATACGATCCTCTGGTCCCCCCTGCAGCCGACCTGTGCCCTCGCAGTTACGATACAATCCTCCGGTGCCCCTGCAGCTGACCTGTGCCCTCGCAGTTACCATACGATCCTCCGCTCCCCCCTGCAGCCGCCCTGTGCCCTGCAGTTACCAAACGATGCTCCGCTCCGCCCTGTGCCCTCCCAGTTACCATATGATCCTCCGCTCCTCCCTGCAGCCACCCTGTGCCCTCGCAGTTACCATACGATCCTCCGGTCCCCCCTGCAGCCGCCCTGTGCCCTCACAGTTACCATACGATCCTCCGCTCCCCCCTGCAGCCGCCCTGTGCCCTCGCAGTTACCATACGATCCTCCGGTGCCCGCTGCAGCCACCCTGTGCCCTCGCAGTTACCATATGATCCTTCGCTCCCCCCTGCAGCCGACCTGTGCCCTCGCAGTTACCATACAATCCTCTGTTCCCCCCTGCAGCCGACCTGTGCCCTCGCAGTTACCATACAATCCTCCGCTCCCCCCTGCAGCCAACCTGTGCCCTCGCAGTTACCATACGATCCTCCGGTCCCCCCTGCAGCCGACCTGTGCCCTCGCAGTTACCATACGATCCTCCGGTGCCCCCTGCAGCCACCCTGTGCCCTCGCAGTTACCATATGATCCTCCGCTCCCCCCTGCAGCCACCCTGTGCCCTCGCAGTTACCATACGATCCTCCGGTCCCCCCTGCAGCCGCCCTGTGCCCTCACAGTTACCATATGATCCTCCGCTCCCCCCTGCAGCCACCCTGTGCCCTCGCAGTTACCACACGATCCTCCGGTGCCCCCTGCAGCCGCCCTGTGCCCTTGCAGTTACCATACGATCCTCCGGTGCCCCCTGCAGCCGACCTGTGCCCTCGCAGTTACCATACGATCCTCCACTCCCTCCTGCAGCCGACCTGTGCCCTCACAGTTACCATATGATCCCCCGATCCCCCCTGCAGCCGACCTGTGCCATCGCAGTTACCATACGATCCTCCGGTGCCCCCTGCAGCCACCCTGTGCCCTCGCAGTTACCATACGATCCTCCGCTCCCCCCTGCAGCCAACCTGTGCCCTCGCAGTTACCATACGATCCTCCCCGCCCCCCCTGCAGCCACCCTGTGCCCTCGCAGTTACCATATGATCCTCCCCGCCCCCCCTGCAGCCAACCTGTGCCCTCACAGTTACCATACGATCCTCCGGTCCCCCCTGCAGCCGACCTGTGCCCTCGCAGTTACCATACGATCCTCCGGTCCCCCCTGCAGCCGACCTGTGCCCTCGCAGTTACCATACGATCCTCCGGTCCCCCCTGCAGCCGACCTGTGCCCTCGCAGTTACCATACGATCCTCCGGTGCCCCCTGCAGCCACTCTGTGCCCTCGCAGTTACCATATGATCCTCCACGCCCCCCCTGCAGCCAACCTGTGCCCTCGCAGTTACCATACGATCCTCGAGTCCCCCCTGCAGCCGCCCTGTGCCCTCGCAGTTACCATATGATCCTTCGCTCCCCCCTGCAGCCGACCTGTGCCCTCGCAGTTACCATACAATCCTCTGTTCCCCCCTGCAGCCGACCTGTGCCCTCGCAGTTACCATACAATCCTCCGCTCCCCCCTGCAGCCAACCTGTGCCCTCGCAGTTACCATACGATCCTCCGGTCCCCCCTGCAGCCGACCTGTGCCCTCGCAGTTACCATACGATCCTCCGGTGCCCCCTGCAGCCACCCTGTGCCCTCGCAGTTACCATATGATCCTCCGCTCCCCCCTGCAGCCACCCTGTGCCCTCGCAGTTACCATACGATCCTCCGGTCCCCCCTGCAGCCACCCTGTGCCCTCGCAGTTACCATACGATCCTCCGCTCCCCCCTGCAGCCGACCTGTGCCCTCGCAGTTACCATACGATCCTCCGGTCCCCCCTGCAGCCGCCCTGTGCCCTCGCAGTTACCATACGATCCTCCGCTCCCCCCTGCAGCCGACCTGTGCCCTCGCAGTTACCATACGATCCTCCGATCCCCCTGCAGCCTCCCTGTGCCCTCCCCGGAACACATCGATCCTCCGCTCCCCCCTGCAGCCGCCCTGTGCCCTCGCAGTTACCATACGATCCTCCATTCCCCCCTGCAGCCACCCTGTGCCCTCGCAGTTACCATACGATCCTCCGGTGTCCCCTGCAGCCACCCTGTGCCCTCGCAGTTACCATACGATCCTCCGGTGTCCCCTGCAGCCGACCTGTGCCCTCGCAGTTACCATACGATCCTCCATTCCCCCCTGCAGCCACCCTGTGCCCTCACAGTTACCATATGATCCTCCGTTCCCCCCTGCAGCCACCCTGTGCCCTCGCAGTTACCATACGATCCTCTGGTCCCCCCTGCAGCCGACCTGTGCCCTCGCAGTTACCATACGATCCTCCGGTGCCCCCTGCAGCTGACCTGTGCCCTCGCAGTTACCATACGATCCTTAGCTCCCCCTGCAGCTGCCCTGTGCCCTCGCAGTTACCATACGATCCTCCGGTCCCCCCTGCAGCCGCCCTGTGCCATCGCAGTTACCATACGATCCTCCGGTCCCCCCTGCAGCCGCCCTGTGCCCTCGCAGTTACCATACGATCCTCTGGTCCCCCCTGCAGCCGACCTGTGCCCTCGCAGTTACCATACGATCCTCCGCTTCCCCTTGCAGCCGCCTTGTGCCCTCGCAGTTACCATATGATCCTCCGGTGCCCCCTGCAGCTGACCTGTGCCCTCGCAGTTACCATACGATCCTTAGCTCCCCCTGCAGCCGACCTGTGCCCTCGTAGTTACCATACGATCCTCTGGTCCCCCCTGCAGCCGACCTGTGCCCTCGCAGTTACGATACAATCCTCCGGTGCCCCTGCAGCTGACCTGTGCCCTCGCAGTTACCATACGATCCTCCGCTCCCCCCTGCAGCCGCCCTGTGCCCTGCAGTTACCAAACGATGCTCCGCTCCGCCCTGTGCCCTCCCAGTTACCATATGATCCTCCGCTCCTCCCTGCAGCCACCCTGTGCCCTCGCAGTTACCATACGATCCTCCGGTCCCCCCTGCAGCCGCCCTGTGCCCTCACAGTTACCATACGATCCTCCGCTCCCCCCTGCAGCCGCCCTGTGCCCTCGCAGTTACCATACGATCCTCCGGTGCCCGCTGCAGCCACCCTGTGCCCTCGCAGTTACCATATGATCCTTCGCTCCCCCCTGCAGCCGACCTGTGCCCTCGCAGTTACCATACAATCCTCTGTTCCCCCCTGCAGCCGACCTGTGCCCTCGCAGTTACCATACAATCCTCCGCTCCCCCCTGCAGCCAACCTGTGCCCTCGCAGTTACCATACGATCCTCCGGTCCCCCCTGCAGCCGACCTGTGCCCTCGCAGTTACCATACGATCCTCCGGTGCCCCCTGCAGCCACCCTGTGCCCTCGCAGTTACCATATGATCCTCCGCTCCCCCCTGCAGCCACCCTGTGCCCTCGCAGTTACCATACGATCCTCCGGTCCCCCCTGCAGCCGCCCTGTGCCCTCGCAGTTACCATATGATCCTCCGCTCCCCCCTGCAGCCACCCTGTGCCCTCGCAGTTACCACACGATCCTCCGGTGCCCCCTGCAGCCGCCCTGTGCCCTCGCAGTTACCATACGATCCTCCGGTGCCCCCTGCAGCCGACCTGTGCCCTCGCAGTTACCATACGATCCTCCACTCCCTCCTGCAGCCGACCTGTGCCCTCACAGTTACCATATGATCCCCCGATCCCCCCTGCAGCCGACCTGTGCCATCGCAGTTACCATACGATCCTCCGGTGCCCCCTGCAGCCACCCTGTGCCCTCGCAGTTACCATACGATCCTCCGCTCCCCCCTGCAGCCAACCTGTGCCCTCGCAGTTACCATACGATCCTCCCCGCCCCCCCTGCAGCCACCCTGTGCCCTCGCAGTTACCATATGATCCTCCCCGCCCCCCCTGCAGCCAACCTGTGCCCTCACAGTTACCATACGATCCTCCGGTCCCCCCTGCAGCCGACCTGTGCCCTCGCAGTTACCATACGATCCTCCGGTCCCCCCTGCAGCCGACCTGTGCCCTCGCAGTTACCATACGATCCTCCGGTCCCCCCTGCAGCCGACCTGTGCCCTCGCAGTTACCATACGATCCTCCGGTGCCCCCTGCAGCCACTCTGTGCCCTCGCAGTTACCATATGATCCTCCACGCCCCCCCTGCAGCCAACCTGTGCCCTCGCAGTTACCATACGATCCTCGAGTCCCCCCTGCAGCCGCCCTGTGCCCTCGCAGTTACCATACAATCCTCCGGCCCCCTGCAGCCGCCCTGTGCCCTCACAGTTACCACACGATCCTCCGTGCCCCCTGCAGCCGCACAGGGTGGCTGCAGGGCGTACATTTAAAAAAGTCGCGGTCAAATTTATGCTCGATTTATCGGCAAGAAAAATATCGGCAATTTAGAATGATCGATAAATTAACGGTATTTGTAATGTAATATTGTTAATTCTGATTATTAATATTACCGTTTTAAAACAGATGTGAATTGAAAACGTAAAAAATATAATAACGTTAAATATCGTCATGTAATTTAACAATACAGCTTAACCCAACCCTACTCTCACACAGAAACCTCCCTTGGTGGTGCCTAACCCTAAAACTCCGCTGGTGGTGCCTAACCCTAACCACCCCCTGGTGGTGCCTAACCCTAACCACTCCCTGGTGGTGCCTAACCCTAACCACTCCCTGGTGGTGCCTAACTCTAACCACCCCCTTGGTTGATGCCTAACTCTAACCACCCCCCTGGTTGGTGCCTAACCCTAACCACCCCCTTGGTTGGTGCCTTACCCTAACCACTTCCCCTGCATAAACACCCTTTTACACATAGGCCTGGTGCACACCAAAAACCGCTAGCAGATCCGCAAAATGCTAGCAGATTTTGAAACGCTTTTTCTTCTTTTTCTGCAGCGTTTCAGCTAGCGTTTTGCGGTTTTGTGTAGCGGTTTTGGTATAGTAGATTTCCTGTATTGTTACAGTAAAGCTGTTACTGAACAGCTACTGTAACAAAAAACACCTGGCAAACCGCTCTGAAGTGCCGTTTTTCAGAGCGGTTTGCGTTTTTCCTATACTTAACATTGAGGCAGAAACGCATCCACAATCCAAAATCTGCAGCAGCCCGGGAGTTTGCGTTTCTGCAAAACGCCTCCCGCTCTGGTGTGCACCAGCCCATTGAAATACATTACCCTAGCGGATCCGCACCCGCAAGCGGATCGCAAACTGCAGCCGAACCGCTCTGGTGTGCACTAGGCCATAGAAAGGATAATATCGTAATAACACATATTAATATCATAATAACACATATTATCGTAGTTACATCATTACACATATTTTTTATCGTAATGTCACATATATCGATATAATCCACATATATCGATATATTAGTGAAATATCGTAATAAACATACACAATATCAGACAATGAAAGTCTAGATTTATTTTCACAAACCTCTATTTATCGATTGTACTTTATCGTTTTAGATAAAATTTTGATATTTCGTAACAGCGCCCAAACTTGTGCAAAGTTAGAGTGACCAGACGTCCCGGATTGCCCGGGACACGTCCCGGATTCGGGGTCCGCTGTCCCAGGCTGCATGAGGTCCCGGGAAATGTCCCGCTTTCAGCAGTGGGACGTCCCGGCCTCGGGACTCTGGCCACTCTATCCTTATGAACTGGCAGCGGCGTCTATAGACGCCGTGCCAGTTCATTGCCCGCAGCCCCGCTCCAGCCTCCTCCTCCGGTGTCTGTTCCGACACCGGCAGGCAAGCAGGGCTACGGCAAGATGGCTGCCGGAGCCCTGTACTGGAGACTATTTGTGTCTCCAGTACAGGGCTTCGGGCGCCATCTTGCCGTAGCCCCGTCAGCGCAGGAGATATGCATGGGGAAGGTGGTCCCGGGAGGAGCGCGCCAGAGGCCGGAGACTTCTGCCAGGTGAGTAAATGCTTTCTTTTCCAGGTGAAATGTTTGCCCGCATTGCGTTTCTTGTCTGGTGAAATGTTTGCCCGCATTGCGTTTCTTTTCTGGTGAAATGTTTGCCCGCATTGCGTTTCTTTTCTGGTGAAATGTTTGCCCGCATTGCGTTTCTTTTCTGGTGAAATGTTTGCCCGCATTGCGTTTCTTTTCTGGTGAAATGTTTGCCCGCATTACGTTTCTTTTCTGGTGAAATGTTTGCCCGCATTGCGTTTCTTTTCTGGTGAAATGTTTGCCCGCATTGCGTTTCTTTTTCAGCTGAAATGTTTGCCCGCATTGCGTTTCTTTTCTGGTGAAATGTTTGCCCGCAGTGCGTTTCTTTTCTGGTGAAATGTTTGCCCGCATTGCGTTTCTTTTCCAGGTGAAATGTTTGCCCGCATTGCGTTTCTTTTCTAGTGAAATGTTTGCCCGCATTGCGTTTCTTTTCTGGGGAAATGTTTGCCCGCATTGCGTTTCTTTTCTGGGGAAATGTTTGCCCGCATTGCATTTCTTTTCTGGGGAAATGTTTGCCCGCATTGCGTTAATTTTCTGGTGAAATGTTTGCCCGCATTGCGTTTCTTTTCTGGTGAAATGTTTGCCCGCATTGCTTTTTTTTTCCCCAGGTAAAATGTTTGCTCGCATTGCGTTTCTTTCCTGGTGAAATGTTTGCCCGTATTGCGTCTCTTTTCTGGTGAAATGTTTACCTGCATTGCGTTTCTTTTCTGGTGAAATGTTTATCTGCATTGCGTTTCTTTTCTGGTGAAATGTTTGCCCGCATTGCGATTCTTTTCTGGTGAAATGTTTGCCCGCATTGCGTTTCTTTTCTGGTGAAATGTTTGCCCGCATTGCGTTAATTTTCTGGTGAAATGTTTGCCCGCATTGCGTTTCTTTTCTGGTGAAATGTTTGCCCGCATTGCGTTTACTTTGTACTGACATGTTGCCCGCATTGCGTTTATGTTGTACTGACATGTTTTCCTGCATTGCGTTTATTTTCTACTGACATGTTGCCCGCATTGCGTTTATTTTGTGCTGACATGTTTGCCCGCATTGCGTTTATTTTCTGGTGAAATGTTTGCCCGCATTGCGTTTCTTTTCTGGTGAAATGTTTGCCAGCATTGCGTTTATTTTGTACTGACATCTTTGCCCGCATTGCATTTATTTTATAGTGACATGTTGCCCGCATTGCGGTTATTTTGTACTGACATGCTGCCCATTGCGTTTATTTTCTGGTGTCCGGGGTAACCGTTACTGCATTTATTATTTAATGGTCATAGATGGCTATGTTTGCTGCTTTGTGGTTACGGTATACTATTAGCATCACACAGTTTCTGCACACCCATGATGCAAAGTCTCGTTTGACCACATCATGGCGTAAACACTGCTTTCTTATGCCTCGCTGTTACATCATTACGTTAGCTCCACATCAAAGGTCAGCGCAGGTTTAGAAAGTCATTGTATGTAGGGAATGGTAAATTCTTCACCACAATATATCAAATGCTCAGAGGTAGGTATCCGCCAAACATCAAAACTAGAAAAGGCTTACCAGCTCCCAACAACCCACATTATAAGGTTGTAAAATGGCTCAGGTCACAGATAACGTCCAGGGAACATCAGACGTCGTGAAGATCCAGTGAACATCCGTATGGAGGTAAAGTTTCAGGAATTTATATAGGAAAACAAAAACGGCAATATCTAAGCGTAACCCGTTTATTTAGATAAAATTTCTTTAAAAGGCAGTAGACATAAAAACGATAACTCACATACGGGGCCCATAAACAGGGAACCCCAGAAGATTAGCGCGCATGTAATGGTCAATCGAAGATCAATAGACAATGGTGCCGCCTGTTACCTTCCCGACCGGTTTCGCAGTCTTGCGTCATCATTTCTCCCCTGATGACGCAAGACTGCGAAACCGGTCGGGAAGGTAACAGGCGGCACCATTGTCTATTGATCTTTGATTGACCATTACATGCGCGCTAATCTTCTGGGGTTCCCTGTTTATGGGCCCCGTATGTGAGTTATCGTTTTTATGTCTACTGCCTTTTAAAGAAATTTTATCTAAATAAACGGGTTACGCTTAGATATTGCCGTTTTTGTTTTCCTATATAAATTCCTGAAACTTTACCTCCACACGGATGTCCACTGGATCTTCACGACGTCTGATGTTCCCTGGACGTTATCTGTGACATGAGCCATTTCACAACCTTATAATGTGGGTTGTTGGGAGCTGGTAAGCCTTTTCTAGTTTTGATGTTTGGCGGATACCTACCTCTGAGCATTTGATATATTGTGGTGAAGAATTTACCATTCCCTACATACAATGACTTTCTAAACCTGCGCTGACCTTTGATGTATGCCTGACTTCTGAACATTGTTCTTCTCAGCGGCGGTTCCATTGTCCCTTGGCGCCGATATATTTGCTACTATATATTACGTTAGCGCCGCCCATACAATTTCATGGCCACGCCCATTTTCCCCCCCTCTCCCCCATGCCACCCCCCCCCCCCCCCACGCCACCCCTTCCCGTCCCAGGTTGAACCCACAAAAATCTGGTCACTCTAGCAAAGTTGAACGATACAATTACAAAACCGATATTTAACATTGAAAAGATACCCGCGCCCAGATCTTTTAGCGCTATAATTAGCTGCTGTGGCTGCAGGGGGCTGGCAGAAGCACCAGCTAAGTGAAACTTATATTTTTTTTAATCTTCAGGAAATAAATCCGGCAGCCTCCATATCCCGGTCACTTGAGGGGGGCTGTAACACGTCACCAGGGCCGGGCCGAGGCATAGGCTGGAGTGGCTCCAGCCTCAGGGCGCAGTGTAGGAGGGGGCGCAGAATTCATTCAGCTGTCATTCCTAATTGTGTTTGAAGTAGAAAGAAATAAGAAAAGGGGATTGTCACGGACGTTTGCGGGGACGCAGGCGCGTCCTGGAACCGCCCGTGAAGAAAAGAACGATCGCACTCGATTCCTGCATCGATTGCGCTTCAAATCGATACAATCCGGGTTGAGTGTGTAGGGGCAGCTGCAGTCTTTTCTCAGCAGAGAGAGAGCCCCAGCCTAAATGCTGGTTGGCCCTTTTGATATGCTAATGAGCCTGGGCCCAGAGAGTCCCTGGCTTCAAGCTGTGCTGATGGCCCATCCATCAGGTATAAGGTGACAAACACCATGACAGAACCAATTTAGAGTGAGGAAACTCAGACACTCCGACTCCTTTTCCCAGC
Source organism: Hyperolius riggenbachi (assembly GCF_040937935.1). Classification (NCBI taxonomy): domain Eukaryota; kingdom Metazoa; phylum Chordata; class Amphibia; order Anura; family Hyperoliidae; genus Hyperolius; species Hyperolius riggenbachi. The sequence goes on along the minus strand of NC_090646.1, from coordinate 686,690,859 downwards.
AGGGAGCCGACATGTGGCTTGCTGCTGCCAACTTCAAAGAACCTTTGCCTGGGAATGACCTGGTATAAATCCCAGGGGTCTCTCATATTCCATAAACTGCTATATGTATCATATTTTCTGTGTTGCCAGGCTGGCAGACCCTCCAAACTAACAGAGCAGGTAGGGCCCTGCCTGGCGTTGGTTCTGAGAACATTTCAGAACCTTCTGAGGTAAAGACTGCCCGTTAGGCAGTTCAACAGTGCCCTAATGGTACCACAGGGGTCCCACCCCTCATGTTTGGTATCAGACTGCTGGGTACATCGAGGCAGACCTGAAAATATTAGTAAATCTGCCCTGACCTGTACGGTTCTGTGAGATAGAGCCCATATATGGTTAAGGCATGATTTCTGGTCTCCAGGACAAGGGCAGGACTCATCTCATGTTCTAAGGGGGTGTGTGGGCCCGCCCTCACTTCCTCCTACTGAATCAGGGGCATAAGAATGGCAGAGGAGCCAAACTCAGTGTCCTCCACCCTGAAAGATCTTGAACTCATCAGGTGCCAGCTTGAGGATATGCTGGCATCCACCTGGTCTGAACTCTGAACTCTGGACTTTGAAACCAAGAACTTTATGATTCTTCCCACAATAAGGACATCTTTCCAGGAACTAAGTATTTTTCTCCCTTCTTTTATTTTTCATACTGGCTATTACTGTTTTAATAATTGTTGATTTTCATAATTGTCTGTATATATTAATTATTTATATTGCGTGAATAAACGACTTTCCCCAAGTCATTCACTGTTTCGCTACCCTGCTTATCAGCACACACAGAAATGATCCCGGGTCTCTGAAGATACGCTACTGTTTGTTTGTTGTTGGCTAGACAGAATATCGTGTGTTTAACCGTTTTATTCGCAGGATTAGTCAGTCAGTTAGTGGGCCCCACGGTCCCATAGTAACCGCAGTGGTGGCAGTTTACTCTGAACCAGTGGGTGAAGTTGTAATCACCCGTGTCTCACAGGCGCCCTCCTGGTTTGTCCGCGGCCAATTCTTAACGGTTCCTGCGCATTGATGGCGACCAGAGTTCGCACGATCTGTGCGCTGGCATCGTTTAGAAGGCTAAGTGCGGTCAGCCACAAGGGCTCCTGTGACAGGGATACATAGCAGTGACTGCAAGCCAGATAACTAGAGATTAAGGTGTTGGGGAGGTTGTGGGCCCTGTGGCGCCTCTTAGTCTAATAGCAATCAGTGTGTGACAGCTGGGATGGGAGGGATGGAGGGGCGCACTTTGGTGTCTCAGCCTTGGGTGCTGGAGGACCTTGTCCCAGCTCTGCACGTCACCATCTCTCCTCCATATAAATGCAATAATGCAGCTCCAGTAATAGCAGCGCTCTATGTCAGGCGGTTCAGCAATAACCACAGATGGAATGTGTCCCTCCATAAGCTGTATACATCATCATAATATAATACTGAGGATAATAATAATAAGCTGTAAGGCACGTGTGACAATACAAATGTCTGCCGCCTGTATGAGGGTCACAATTCCCCCCCCCCCCACGTGCTGCACAGTGATGTCACTCAGGCATGCAGCGCGCTCCAGCGTTCAGCTGTCAGTGTAGAGGGGTGTGGCTCCCGCGCATGCGCAGATGCTGCTGCTGGAGCACGTGGTACACGCCTGGCAGCGCTGAGGTCTCGGCTGGTTACAGAGGGCGGCGGTTGCTATGGAGACGAGCGGCCTACGACGCGGAAGGATAGTGCACGAGGTCGGGAGGGGGCGGACACCTAGAGAGGGCGGAGTCTTGTAGCCTCTTCGCTGTGATCAAAGCGTTAGAACACGCCCTATAGAGGCGGAGTCAGGAGTGGGGCGGGGTACTATGGGGAGCAGGAGGGGGCGGGACCCGGAGGCAGCTGGGCGGAGCCGCGTCATGAAATCACTGTTTAGGGAACACGCCAAGGTAGAGGGGCGGGGCTCGCTGTGCATATGGGCGGAGTTTAGTTGCTACATGACAGGGCGGGGCTTTGTTACGAGGTCTACCTGTGTGTCCGGAGGAGGAGGAGCTGCAGCCAAGACATGGAGAACAGGAGGGGGCGGGGCCCGGAGGCAGCTGGGCGGAGCCGCGACATGAAATCACTGTTTAGGGAAAAGAGATAGAGGGGCGGGGCACACAGTGCACATGGGCGGAGTTTAGTTACTACAACACACGTGCGGGGAGGAGTTACCTCTTACCTGTGTGTACGTAGGAGACTGAAGATGGGCGTGGCTTTACCAGGTGCAGGGCGTGTCCTGTGCAGCGACAGGTGAGTCCGGAAGAGTTAGCAGAATGTGACAGATCACAGATGATCCTCCATAGAGAATAATGTCTGCAATGCGATCCCAGATCCGCTACCAGAGAGTGCAGGAGAGCCAGGAGGAGGAGCTTACCATCCACCTCTACAGGTAACCTATACACCCTATACATTATATATGCTATATACACCAGAGAGCCAGGAGGAGGAGCTCTCCATCCACTGTACAGGTAACCTATACATTATATATACCATATGCTATATACACCTGACACCAGAGAGCCAGGGGGAGGAGCTCTCCATCCACCTGTACAGGTAACCTATACATTATATATACCATATGCTATATACACCAGAGAGCTAGGGGGAGGAGCTCTCCATCCACTGTACAGGTAACCTATACATTATATATACCATATGCTATATACACCAGACAGCCAGGGGGAGGAGCTCTCCATCCACCTGTACAGGTAACCTATACATTATATATACCATATGCTATATACACCTGACAGAGAGCCAGGGGGAGGAGCTCTCCATCCACCTGTACAGGTAACCTATACATTATATATACCATATGCTATATACACCAGATAGCCAGGGGGAGGTGCTCTCCATACCTGTACAGGTAACCTATACACTATATTTACCATATGCTATATACACCAGATAGCCAGGGGGAGGTGCTCTCCATCCACCTGTACAGGTAACCTATACATTATATATACTATATGCTATATACACCAGAGAGCCAGGAGGAGGAGCTCTCCATCCACCTGTATAGGTAACCTATACATTATATATACACTATATGCTATATACACCAGAGAGCCAGGAGGAGGAGCTCTCCATCCACCTGTACAGGTAACCTATACATTATATATACTATATGCTATATACACCAGAGAGCCAGGGGGAGGAGCTCTCTGTCCACCTGTACAGGTAACCTATACACTATATTTACCATATGCTATATACACCAGAGAGCCAGGAGGAGGAGCTTACCATCCACCTGTACAGGTAACCTTTACATTATATATACACTATATGCTATATACACCAGAGAGCCAGGAGGAGGAGCTCTCCATCCACCTGTACAGGTAACCTATACATTATATATACTATATGCTATATACACCAGAGCCAGGAGGAGGAGCTCTCCATCCACCTGTACAGGTAACCTATACATTATATATACTATATGCTATATACACCAGAGAGCCAGGAGGAAGAGCTCTCCATCCACCTGTACAGTTAACCTATACATTATATATACACCATATGCTATATACACCAGAGAGCCAGGAGGAGGAGCTCTCCATCCACCTGTACAGGTAACCTATACCATATGCTGTATACACCAGAGAGCCAGGGGAGGAGCTCTCCATCCACCTGTACAGGTAACCTATACACCCTATACATTATATATACCATATGCTATATACACCAGAGAGCCAGGGGGAAGAGCTCTCCATCCACCTGTACTGGTAACCTATACACTATATTTACCATATGCTATATACACCAGAGAGCCAGGAGGAGGAGCTTACCATCCACCTGTACAGGTAACCTTTACATTATATATACTTTATGCTATATACACCAGAGAGCCAGGAGGAGGAGCTCTCCATCCACCTGTACAGGTAACCTATACATTATATATACTATATGCTATATACACCAGAGCCAGGAGGAGGAGCTCTCCATCCACCTGTACAGGTAACCTATACATTATATATACTATATGCTATATACACCAGAGAGCCAGGAGGAAGAGCTCTCCATCCACCTGTACAGGTAACCTATACATTATATATGCCATATGCACCAGAGAGCCAGGAGGAGGAGCTCTCCATCTACCTGTACAGGTAACCTATACATTATATATACCATATGCTATATACACCAGAGCCAGGAGGAGGAGCTCTCCATCCACCTGTACAGGTAACCTATACATTATATATACTATATGCTATATACACCAGAGAGCCAGGAGGAAGAGCTCTCCATCCACCTGTACAGGTAGCCTATACACCCTATACATTATATATACACCATATGCTATATACACCAGAGAGCCAGGAGGAGGAGCTCTCCATCCACCTGTACAGGTAACCTATACATTATATTTACCATATGCTATATACACCAGAGAGCCAGGGGGAGGAGCTCTCCATCCACCTGTACAGGTAACCTATACATTATATACCATATGCTATATACACCAGAGCCAGGAGGAGGAGCTCTCCATCCACCTGTACAGGTAACCTATACATTATATATACTATATGCTATATACACCAGAGAGCCAGGAGGAAGAGCTCTCCATCCACCTGTACAGGTAACCTATACACCCTATACATTATATATACACCATATGCTATATACACCAGGAGGAGGAGCTCTCCATCCACTAGTACAGGTAACCTATACACTATATTTACCATATGCTATATACACCAGAGAGCGAGGGGGAGGAGCTTACCATCCACCTGTGCAGGTAACCTATACATTATATATACCATATGCTATATACACCAGAGAGCCAGGAGGAGGAGCTCTCCATCCACCTGTACAGGTAACCTATACATTATATATACCATATGCTATATACACCAGAGAGCCAGGGGGAAGAGCTCTCCATCCACCTGTACAGGTAACCTATACACCCTATACATTATATATACCATATGCTATATACACCAGAGAGCCAGGGGGAAGAGCTCTCCATCCACCTGTACAGGTAACCTATACATTATATATACTATATGCTATATACACCAGAGCCAGGAGGAGGAGCTCTCCATCCACCTGTACAGGTAACCTATACATTATATATACTATATGCTATATACACCAGAGAGCCAGGAGGAGGAGCTCTCCATCCACCTGTACAGGTAACCTATACATTATATATACTATATGCTATATACACCAGAGCCAGGAGGAGGAGCTCTCCATCCACCTGTACAGGTAACCTATACATTATATATACTATATGCTATATACACCAGAGAGCCAGGAGGAAGAGCTCTCCATCCACCTGTACAGGTAACCTATACACCCTATACATTATATATACACCATATGCTATATACACCAGAGAGCCAGGAGGAGGAGCTCTCCATCCACCTGTACAGGTAACCTATACACTATATTTACCATATGCTATATACACCAGAGAGCGAGGGGGAGGAGCTTACCATCCACCTGTACAGGTAACCTATACATTATATATACCATATGCTATATACACCAGAGAGCCAGGAGGAGGAGCTCTCCATCCACCTTTACAGGTAACCTATACATTATATATACTATATGCTATATACACCAGAGCCAGGAGGAGGAGCTCTCTATCCACCTGTACAGGTAACCTATACACTATATTTACCATATGCTATATACACCAGAGAGCGAGGGGGAGGAGCTTACCATCCACCTGTACAGGTAACCTATACATTATATATACCATATGCTATATACACCAGAGAGCCAGGAGGAGGAGCTCTCCATCCACCTGTACAGGTAACCTATACATTATATATACCATATGCTATATACACCAGAGAGCCAGGGGAAGAGCTCTCCATCCACCTGTACAGGTAACCTATACACCCTATACATTATATATACACCATATGCTATACACACCAGAGAGCCAGGGGGAAGAGCTCTCCATCCACCTGTACAGGTAACCTATACATTATATATACCATATGCTATATACACCAGACACCAGAGAGCCAGGGGGAGGAGCTCTCCATCCACCTGTACAGGTAACCTATACACTATATTTACCATATGCTATATACACCAGAGAGCCAGGGGGAGGAGCTTACCATCCACCTGTACAGGTAACCTATACATTATATATACTATATGCTATATACACCAGAGAGCCAGGGGGAGGAGCTCTCCATCCACCTGTACAGGTAACCTATACACTATATTTACCATATGCTATATACACCAGAGAGCCAGGGGGAGGAGCTTACCATCCACCTGTACAGGTAACCTATACATTATATATACTATATGCTATATACACCAGAGAGCCAGGGGGAGGAGCTCTCCATCCACCTGTACAGGTAACCTATACACTATATTTACCATATGCTATATACACCAGAGAGCCAGGAGGAGGAGCTCTCCATCCACCTGTACAGGTAACCTATACACCCTATACATTATATATACACCATATGCTATATACACCAGAGAGCCAGGGGAAAGAGCTCTCCATCCACCTGTACAGGTAACCTATACACCCTATACATTATATATACAGCATATGCTATATACACCAGAGCCAGGAGGAGGAGCTCTCCATCCACCTGTACAGGTAACCTATACATTATATATACTATATGCTATATACACCAGAGAGCCAGGAGGAAGAGCTCTCCATCCACCTGTATAGGTAACCTATACATTATATATGCTATATACACCAGAGAGCCAGGAGGAAGAGCTCTCCATCCACCTGTACAGGTAACCTATACACCCTATACATTATATATACACCATATGCTATATACACCAGAGAGCCAGGAGAAAGAGCTCTCCATCCACCTAGAGATCCTCACATCTGGTGTTCCAGAAGTGAGTACATTTGAAATCGGTGCCGGTAGACTTGGGCGCAGGATACAGCCGGTATATAGCTGATCCTGCTTCTGCACAAGTCCGGGCGGCGGTAATTACTATTCCCCCTCCAGGCCGACATGGATAGTGAGGGAATGAAATAATTCGGCTTCCAGTGATTGCTGGAGGACGAATTATTGTGTTTTTAAGCAACTTCAGCTCTGTCTTCTGACGTTACTCACTGAGCGCTGCAATAGAAATGATTCCCATTACAGTCTATGGTGGCGCCGGCTGCACCCAAATCTAGCAGCACTGAAAAGCACTGCTCCGTCCAGAAGTCACCCTGTTTCCTGTGCCGTGTTTCTGCCCCGGTAGTGTTATCATGACAAGCCAGACTTGTCTCATTTGTTGTCCACTCTTAAAGGACAACTGAAGTGAGAAGTATATGGAGGCTGCCTTATTTATTTCCTATTAAACAATACCAGTGGCCTGGCTATCCTGCTGATCCTCTGCCTCTAATACTTTTAGCCACAGCCCCTGAACAAGCATGCAGCAGATCAGGTGTTTCTGACATTATTGACATTAGCTACATGCTAGTTTCTGGTGTGATTCAGACACTACTGCAGCCAAATAGACCAGCAGGACACCCAGGCACCGGTATTGTTAAATAGGAAACAAATATGGCAGCCTCCACATACCTCTCACTACAGTTGTCCTTTCAGCCGTGTGCACAGGTAGGAGGCCTGTCCCCCATCAGGGATTGGGATTCGATCCCTCAGGCACCACCACAGGGCCGATGCTGAACAGACACACCTCTAGCCTCTAGGCTAGCGACACTTTCCATATGCAGGGAGAAGCAGGTGATGGAGCAGCACATGAGGAGCGTCATGAGGAGGCGGGGCTGAGGACAATGCCCCACCCACCGGCTGATCGCTGGCCGAGGAATGCTGTACACATGTTAGAGTCTCAGCAGAAACAATTGTTATCAGCTGAGTTTTATCTGACATGTAGTTTGTAGTGTATATTGAGTGAGAGGACAGAGTATGGCGTGTAGCTGAACTTAAAGTGGATTTTCTCTTCACTTGTACTCATATACATTCAGATTTATGAAGCTCTTGCAGGAATGGTGAACCCATACCTTCCAACTTTTTTAGATGAGAAAGAGGGACACTTAAGCCACACCCCTGACGACGCCCCTGTCACACCCCTAGTCATACATACCATACAGATTTCATAAGAAAAATGTTGTTTTAGAATTCACACCACACTCGTCCTTTCTATCCTGGTTCATTTTCCTTCATAGTAACATTTTACAATTAGCAATATATCAATTTAAAGGATGGGACTAAAGTTTAGAGTCAAACACATTTTTTAGTAGAGAAATATATATTTACATAGAAAGAGGGACAAAGTCCTGAAAGAGGGACAAATGAGGAGGAAAGAGGGACAAATGAGGAGGAAAGAGGGACAGAGGGACAGGGCTCCCAAAGAGGGACAAATGAGAAGGAAAGAGGGACAGTTGGAAGCTACGGGTGAACCGTCTGGCAGAGGCCGGTGATGTGCCAGACAAATGCGTCACCGATCCACCGTGAATCTGGAAGAAGAATCCGGCAGCATACATGTAGTTATAGCTTTACATGTTTTATTGCAGCACTGTCACATATAAACAACACAGCGTTTCGGAGCCGCGAACTGCTCCTTCATCAGGTGGTGACAAAGTGTAGCAGACAGTTCAGCAGCTTGTATACCTCACACGGTGCTATAACCAGTGTCGCGCTACAACTACATGGATGGTGCTGGCTTATTCCACATTCATTAAGTGCAGGGGGAGGCTTCTCTCCTGGAGGTGCTGTGAAGGGGGGTGGGGTCTCCCTGGTCCCTGTCACTAGCTGGTGTCACATGCCTGGGTGACATGAGACAAGCTCACACAGCAGCATAGTACGGGAGAGGGTTGGAGACGCTGAACCGGTCTGTCTGGTTCTCCGGGTGTCTCTCTGTCCTGCAGAACCGGCTCAGCAAGAAGCCACCCGGGTCCAATACTCATAATCACAAGTCTCTGCTTTCCATTGAAGGGGTCTCCCACCCCTGAAACTGGATATTCCATCTCTGATGGTGAAATATTACTGCTGGTAGCCCTGCACTTGTCTCTGCAGAGCTGGGGATAAGTCCTGCTCTCTGTGATATACCTGCAGCCCTCACAGGTGGGGAGACAGATAATATTACTGCTGGTAGCCCTGCACTTGTCTCTGCAGAGCTGGGGATAAGTCCTGCTCTCTGTGATATTACCTGCAGCCTCACAGGTGGGGAGACAGACAATATTACTGCTGGTAGCCCAGCACTTGTCTCTGCAGAGCTGGGGATAAGTCCTGCTCTCTGTGATATTACCTGCAGCCCTCACAGGTGGGGAGACAGATAATATTACTGCTGGTAGCCCTGCACTTGTCTCTGCAGAGCTGGGGATAAGTCCTGCTCTCTGTGATATACCTGCAGCCCTCACAGGTGGGGAGACAGACAATATTACTGCTGGTAGCCCTGCACTTGTCTCTGCAGAGCTGGGGATAAGTCCTGCTCTCTGTGATATTACCTGCAGCCTTCACAAGAGCTCACAGGTGGGGAGACAGATAATATTACTGCTGGTAGCCCTGCGCTTGTCTCTGCAGAGCTGGGGATAAGTCCTGCTCTCTGTGATATTACCTGCAGCCTTCACAAGAGCTCACAGGTGGGGAGACAGATAATATTACTGCTGGTAGCCCAGCACTTGTCTCTGCAGAGCTGGGGATAAGTCCTGCTCTCTGTGTTATACCTGCAGCCTTCACAGGTGGGGAGACAGGTTATATTACTGCTGGTAGCCCTGCACTTGTCTCTGCAGAGCTGGGGATAAGTCCTGCTCTCTGTGATATTACCTGCAGCCCTCACAGGTGGGGAGACAGGTAATATTACTGCTGGTTGCCCTGCACTTGTCTCTGCAGAGCTGGGGATAAGTGCTGCTCTCTGTGATATTACCTGCAGCCCTCACAGGTGGGGAGACAGATAATATTACTGCTGGTAGCCCAGCACTTGTCTCTGCAGAGCTGGGGATACGTCCTGCTCTCTGTGATATTACCTGCAACCCTCACAGGTGGGGAGACAGACAATATTACTGCTGGTAGCCCAGCACTTGTCTCTGCAGAGCTGGGGATAAGTCCTGCTCTCTGTGATATTACCTGCAGCCCTCACAAGAGCTCACAGGTGGGGAGACAGATAATATTACTGCTGGTAGCCCTGCACTTGTCTCTGCAGCGCTGGGGATAAGTCCTGCTCTCTGTGATATTACCTGCAGCCCTCACAGGTGGGGAGACAGATAATATTACTGCTGGTAGCCCTGCACTTGTCTCTGCAGCGCTGGGGATAAGTCCTGCTCTCTGTGATATTACCTGCAGCCCTCACAGGTGGGGAGACAGATAATATTACTGCTGGTAGCCCAGCACCTGTCTCTGCAGAGCTGGGGATAAGTCCTGCTCTCTGTGATATTACCTGCAGCCCTCACAGGTGGGGAGACAGATAATATTACTGCTGGTAGCCCTGCACTTGTCTCTGCAGAGCTGGGGATAAGTCCTGCTCTCTGTGATATTACCTGCAGCCCTCACAGGTGGGGAGACAGATAATATTACTGCTGGTAGCCCAGCACTTGTCTCTGCAGAGCTGGGGATAAGTCCTGCTCTCTGTGATATTACCTGCAGCCCTCACAAGAGCTCACAGGTGGGGAGACAGATAATATTACTGCTGGTAGCCCTGCACTTGTCTCTGCAGAGCTGGGGATAAGTCCTGCTCTCTGTGATATTACCTGCAGCCCTCACAGGTGGGGAGACAGATAATATTACTGCTGGTAGCCCAGCACTTGTCTCTGCAGAGCTGGGGATAAGTCCTGCTCTCTGTGATATTACCTGCAGCCCTCACAGGTGGGGAGACAGGTAATATTACTGCTGGTAGCCCTGCACTTGTCTCTGCAGAGCTGGGGATAAGTCCTGCTCTCTGTGATAAACCTGCAGCCCTCACAAGAGCTCACAGGTGGGGAGACAGATAATATTACTGCTGGTAGCCCTGCACTTGTCTCTGCAGAGCTGGGGATAAGTCCTGCTCTCTGTGATATACCTGCAGCCCTCACAGGTGGGGAGACAGGTAATATTACTGCTGGTAGCCCTGCACTTGTCTCTGCAGAGCTGGGGATAAGTCCTGTTCTCTGTGATAAACCTGCAGCCCTCACAAGAGCTCACAGGTGGGGAGACAGATAATATTACTGCTGGTAGCCCTGCACTTGTCTCTGCAGAGCTGGGGATAAGTTCTGCTCTCTGTGATATACCTGCAGCCCTCACAGGTGGGGAGACAGATAATATTACTGCTGGTAGCCCAGCACTTGTCTCTGCAGAGCTGGGGATGAGTCCTGCTCTCGGTGATATTACCTGCAGCCCTCACAGGTGGGGAGACAGATAATATTACTGCTGGTAGCCCAGCACCTGTCTCTGCAGAGCTGGGGGTAAGTCCTGCTCTCTGTGATATACCTGCAGCCTTCACAGGTGGGGAGACAGATAATATTACTGCTGGTAGCCCTGCAACTGTCTCTGCAGAGCTGGGGATAAGTCCTGCTCTCTGTGATATACCTGCAGCCTTCACAGGTGGGGAGACAGATAATATTACTGCTGGTAGCCCAGCACTTGTCTCTGCAGAGCCGGGGATAAGTCCTGCTCTCTGTGATATTACCTGCAGCCCTCACAGGTGGGGAGACAGATAATATTACTGCTGGTAGCCCTGCACTTGTCTCTGCAGAGCTGGGGGTAAGTCCTGCTCTCTGTGATATACCTGCAGCCTTCACAGGTGGGGAGACAGATAATATTACTGCTGGTAGCCCAGCACTTGTCTCTGCAGAGCTGGGGATAAGTCCTGCTCTCTGTGATATTACCTGCAGCCCTCACAGGTGGGGAGACAGATAATATTACTGCTGGTAGCCCAGCACTTGTCTCTGCAGAGCTGGGGATAAGTCCTGCTCTCTGTGATATACCTGCAGCCCTCACAGGTGGGGAGACAGATAATATTACTGCTGGTAGCCCTGCATTTGTCTCTGCAGTGCTGGGGATAAGTCCTGCTCTCTGTGATATTACCTGCAGCCCTCACAGGAGCTCACAGGTGGGGAGACAGGTAATATTACTGCTGGTAGCCCAGCACTTGTCTCTGCAGAGCTGGGGATAAGTCCTGCTCTCTGTGATATTACCTGCAGCCTCACAGGTGGGGAGACAGATAATATTACTGCTGGTAGCCCTGCACTTGTCTCTGCAGAGCTGGGGATAAGTCCTGCTCTCTGTGATATTACCTGCAGCCCTCACAGGTGGGGAGACAGATAATATTACTGCTGGTAGCCCTGCACTTGTCTCTGCAGAGCTGGGGATAAGTCCTGCTCTCTGTGATATACCTGCAGCCCTCACAGGTGGGGAGACAGATAATATTACTGCTGGTAGCCCAGCACTTGTCTCTGCAGAGCTGGGGATAAGTCCTGCTCTCTGTGATATACCTGCAGCCCTCACAGGTGGGGAGACAGATAATATTGCTGCTGGTAGCCCTGCACTTGTCTCTGCAGAGCTGGAGATAAGTCCTGCTCTCTGTGATATTACCTGCAGCCCTCACAGGTGGGGAGACAGATAATATTACTGCTGGTAGCCCAGCACTTGTCTCTGCAGAGGTGGGGATGAGTCCTGCTCTCTGTGATATACCTGCAGCCCTCACAGGTGGGGAGACAGATAATATTACTGCTGGTAGCCCAGCACTTGTCTCTGCAGAGCTGGGGATAAGTCCTGCTCTCTGTGATATACCTGCAGCCTTCACAGGTGGGGAGACAGATAATATTACTGCTGGTAGCCCAGCACTTGTCTCTGCAGAGCTGGGGATAAGTCCTGCTCTCTGTGATATACCTGCAGCCTTCACAGGTGGGGAGACAGATAATATTACTGCTGGTAGCCCAGCACTTGTCTCTGCAGAGCTGGGGATAAGTCCTGCTCTCTGTGATATTACCTGCAGCCCTCACAAGAGCTCACAGGTGGGGAGACAGATAATATTACTGCTGGTAGCCCAGCACATGTCTCTGCAGAGCTGGGGATAAGTCCTGCTCTCTGTGATATTACCTGCAGCCCTCACAGGTGGGGAGACAGATAATATTACTGCTGGTAGCCCTGCACTTGTCTCTGCAGAGCTGGGGATAAGTCCTGCTCTCTGTGATATTACCTGCAGCCTTCACAAGAGCTCACAGGTGGGGAGACAGGTAATATTACTGCTGGTAGCCCTGCACTTGTCTCTGCAGAGCTGGGGATAAGTCCTGCTCTCTGTGATATTACCTGCAGCCCTCACAGGTGGGGAGACAGATAATATTACTGCTGGTAGCCCTGCACTTGTCTCTGCAGAGCTGGGGATAAGTCCTGCTCTCAGTGATATTACCTGCAGCCCTCACAAGAGCTCACAGGTGGGGAGACAGATAATATTACTGCTGGTAGCCCTGCATTTGTCTCTGCAGAGCTGGGGATAAGTCCTGCTCTCTGTGATATACCTGCAGCCCTCACAGGTGGGGAGACAGATATTACTGCTGGTAGCCCTGCACTTGTCTCTGCAGAGCTGGGGATAAGTCCTGCTCTCTGTGATATACCTGCAGCCTTCACAGGTGGGGAGACAGATAATATTACTGCTGGTAGTCCTGCACTTGTCTCTGCAGAGCTGGGGATAAGTCCTGCTCTCTGTGATATTACCTGCAGCCCTCACAGGTGGGGAGACAGATAATATTACTGCTGGTAGCCCTGCACTTGTCTCTGCAGAGCTGGGGATAAGTCCTGCTCTCTGTGATATACCTGCAGCCCTCACAGGTGGGGAGACAGATAATATTACTGCTGGTAGCCCTGCACTTGTCTCTGCAGAGCTGGGGATAAGTCCTGCTCTCTGTGATATACCTGCAGCCCTCACAGGTGGGGAGACAGATAATATTACTGCTGGTAGCCCTGCACTTGTCTCTTCAGAGCTGGGGATAAGTCCTGCTCTCTGTGATATTACCTGCAGCCCTCACAGGTGGGGAGACAGATAATATTACTGCTGGTAGCCCTGCACTTGTCTCTGCAGAGCTGGGGATAAGTCCTGCTCTCTGTGATATACCTGCAGCCTTCACAAGAGCTCACAGGTGGGGAGACAGATAATATTACTGCTGGTAGCCCAGCACTTGTCTCTGCAGAGCTGGGGATAAGTCCTGCTCTCTGTGATATTACCTGCAGCCCTCACAGGTGGGGAGACAGGTAATATTACTGCTGGTAGCCCAGCACTTGTCTCTGCAGAGCTGGGGATAAGTCCTGCTCTCTGTGATATTACCTGCAGCCTTCACAAGAGCTCACAGGTGGGGAGACAGATAATATTACTGCTGGTAGCCCTGCACTTGTCTCTGCAGAGCTGGGGATAAGTCCTGCTCTCTGTGATATTGCCTGCAGCCCTCACAGGTGGGGAGACAGATAATATTACTGCTGGTAGCCCTGCACTTGTCTCTGCAGAGCTGGGGATAAGTCCTGCTCTCTGTGATATACCTGCAGCCCTCACAGGTGGGGAGACAGATAATATTACTGCTGGTAGCCCAGCACTTGTCTCTGCAGAGCTGGGGATAAGTCCTGCTCTCTGTGATATTACCTGCAGCCTTCACAAGAGCTCACAGGTGGGGAGACAGATAATATTACTGCTGGTAGCCCTGCACTTGTCTCTGCAGAGCTGGGGATAAGTCCTGCTCTCTGTGATATTACCTGCAGCCCTCACAGGTGGGGAGACAGATAATATTACTGCTGGTAGCCCAGCACTTGTCTCTGCAGAGCTGGGGATAAGTCCTGCTCTCTGTGATATTACCTGCAGCCCTCACAAGAGCTCACAGGTGGGGAGACAGATAATATTACTGCTGGTAGCCCTGCACTTGTCTCTGCAGAGCTGGGGATAAGTCCTGCTCTCTGTGATATTACCTGCAGCCTTCACAAGAGCTCACAGGTGGGGAGACAGATAATATTACTGCTGGTAGTCCTGCACTTGTCTCTGCAGAGCTGGGGATAAGTCCTGCTCTCTGTGATATTACCTGCAGCCCTCACAGGTGGGGAGACAGATAATATTACTGCTGGTAGCCCTGCACTTGTCTCTGCAGCGCTGGGGATAAGTCCTGCTCTCTGTGATATTACCTGCAGCCCTCACAAGAGCTCACAGGTGGGGAGACAGATAATATTACTGCTGGTAGCCCTGCACTTGTCTCTGCAGAGCTGGGGATGAGTCCTGCTCTCTGTGATATTACCTGCAGCCCTCACAGGTGGGGAGACAGATAATATTACTGCTGGTAGCCCTGCACTTGTCTCTGCAGAGCTGGGGATAAGTCCTGCTCTCTGGGATATTACCTGCAGCCCTCACAGGTGGGGAGACAGATAATATTACTGCTGGTAGCCCTGCACTTGTCTCTGCAGAGCTGGGGATAAGTCCTGCTCTCTGTGATATACCTGCAGCCCTCACAGGTGGGGAGACAGATAATATTACTGCTGGTAGCCCAGCACTTGTCTCTGCAGAGCTGGGGATAAGTCCTGCTCTCTGTGTTATACCTGCAGCCTTCACAGGTGGGGAGACAGATAATATTACTGCTGGTAGCCCAGCACTTGTCTCTGCAGAGCCGGGGATAAGTCCTGCTCTCTGTGATATACCTGCAGCCCTCACAGGTGAGGAGACAGATAATATTACTGCTGGTAGCCCTGCACTTGTCTCTGCAGAGCCGGGGATAAGTCCTGCTCTCTGTGATATTACCTGCAGTCCTCACAGGTGGGGAGACAGATAATATTACTGCTGGTAGCCCAGCACTTGTCTCTGCAGAGCTGGGGATAAGTCCTGCTCTCTGTGATATACCTGCAGCCTCACAGGTGGGGAGACAGGTAATATTACTGCTGGTAGCCCAGCACTTGTCTCTGCAGAGCTGGGGATACGTCCTGCTCTCTGTGATATACCTGCAGCCCTCACAGGTGGGGAGACAGGTAATATTACTGCTGGTAGCCCTGCACTTGTCTCTGCAGAGCTGAGGATAAGTCCTGCTCTCTGTGATATTACCTACAGCCCTCACAGGTGGTGAGACAGATAATATTACTGCTGGTAGCCCTGCACTTGTCTCTGCAGAGCTGGGGATGAGTCCTGCTCTCTGTGATATTACCTGCAGCCTTCACAGGTGGGGAGACAGATAATATTACTGCTGGTAGCCCAGCACTTGTCTCTGCAGCGCTGGGGATAAGTCCTGCTCTCAGTGATATTACCTGCAGCCCTCACAAGAGCTCACAGGTGGGGAGACAGATAATATTGCTGCTGGTAGCCCAGCACTTGTCTCTGCAGAGCTGGGGATAAGTCCTGCTCTCTGTGATATTACCTGCAGCCCTCACAGGTGGGGAGACAGATAATATTGCTGCTGGTAGCCCAGCACTTGTCTCTGCAGAGCTGGGGATAAGTCCTGCTCTCTGTGATATTACCTGCAGCCTCACAGGTGGGGAGACAGATAATATTACTGCTGGTAGCCCTGCACTTGTCTCTGCAGAGCTGGGGATGAGTCCTGCTCTCTGTGATATTACCTGCAGCCCTCACAGGTGGGGAGACAGATAATATTGCTGCTGGTAGCCCAGCACTTGTCTCTGCAGAGCTGGGGATGAGTCCTGCTCTCTGTGATATTACCTGCAGCCCTCACAGGTGGGGAGACAGATAATATTACTGCTGGTAGCCCTGCACTTGTCTCTGCAGAGCTGGGGATGAGTCCTGCTCTCTGTGATATTACCTGCAGCCCTCACAGGTGAGGAGACAGATAATATTACTGCTGGTAGCCCTGCACTTGTCTCTGCAGAGCTGGGGATAAGTCCTGCTCTCAGTGATATTACCTGCAGCCCTCACAAGAGCTCACAGGTGGGGAGACAGATAATATTACTGCTGGTAGCCCTGCACTTGTCTCTGCAGAGCTGGGGATAAGTCCTGCTCTCTGTGATATTACCTGCAGCCCTCACAGGTGGGGAGACAGATAATATTACTGCTGGTAGCCCTGCACTTGTCTCTGCAGAGGTGGGGATAAGTCCTGCTCTCTGTGATATTACCTGCAGCCCTCACAGGTGGGGAGACAGATAATATTACTGCTGGTAGCCCAGCACTTGTCTCTGCAGAGCTGGGGATAAGTCCTGCTCTCTGTGATATACCTGCAGCCTTCACAGGTGGGGAGACAGATAATATTACTGCTGGTAGCCCTGCACTTGTCTCTGCAGAGCTGGGGATAAGTCCTGCTTTCTGTGATAAACCTGCAGCCCTCACAAGAGCTCACAGGTGGGGAGACAGGTAATATTACTGCTGGTAGCCCTGCACTTGTCTCTGCAGAGCTGGGGATAAGTCCTGCTCTCTGTGATATTACCTGCAACCCTCACAGGTGGGGAGACAGATAATATTACTGCTGGTAGCCCTGCACTTGTCTCTGCAGAGCTGGGGATAAGTCCTGCTCTCTGTGATATTACCTGCAGCCCTCACAGGTGGGGAGACAGATAATATTACTGCTGGTAGCCCAGCACTTGTCTCTGCAGAGCTGGGGATAAGTCCTGCTCTCTGTGATATACCTGCAGCCCTCACAGGTGGGGAGACAGATAATATTACTGCTGGTAGCCCAGCACTTGTCTCTGCAGAGCTGGGGATGAGTCCTGCTCTCTGTGATATTACCTGCAGCCCTCACAGGTGGGGAGACAGATAATATTACTGCTGGTAGCCCTGCACTTGTCTCTGCAGAGCTGGGGATAAGTCCTGCTCTCTGTGATATTACCTGCAGCCCTCACAGGTGGGGAGACAGATAATATTACTGCTGGTAGCCCTGCACTTGTCTCTGCAGAGCTGGGGATAAGTCCTGCTCTCTGTGATATTACCTGCAACCCTCACAGGTGGGGAGACAGGTAATATTACTGCTGGTAGCCCAGCACTTGTCTCTGCAGAGCTGGGGATAAGTCCTGCTCTCTGTGATATTACCTGCAGCCCTCACAGGTGGGGAGACAGATAATATTACTGCTGGTAGCCCTGCACTTGTCTCTGCAGAGCTGGGGATAAGTCCTGCTCTCTGTGATATACCTGCAGCCTCACAGGTGGGGAGACAGATAATATTACTGCTGGTAGCCCAGCACTTGTCTCTGCAGAGCTGGGGATAAGTCCTGCTCTCTGTGATATTACCTGCAACCCTCACAGGTAGGGAGACAGGTAATATTACTGCTGGTAGCCCAGCACTTGTCTCTGCAGAGCTGGGGATAAGTCCTGCTCTCTGTGATATTACCTGCAGCCCTCACAGGTGGGGAGACAGATAATATTACTGCTGGTAGCCCAGCACTTGTCTCTGCAGAGCTGGGGATAAGTCCTGCTCTCTGTGATATACCTGCAGCCTCACAGGTGGGGAGACAGATAATATTACTGCTGGTAGCCCAGCACTTGTCTCTGCAGATCTGGGGATAAGTCCTGCTCTCTGTGATATTACCTGCAGCCCTCACAGGTGGGTCCAGGGCAAGCCAGTGACGTGACGTTATCTTTTTGGTGAGAGAAAATATGACAATTCCCTTGTTTTCTATCATGGTGGATCCTCTGACTTTTATCAGAAGCTAAAATTGACATTAATGGAATAGAAAACGGCCAGTGGCGTGGGCTCCCGGGCAAGCCAGTGACGTGGGGTCCCGGGCAAGCCAGTGACGTGTGGTCCCGGTTAAGCCAGTGGCGTGGGGTCCCGGGCAAGCCAGTGACGTGTGGTCCCGGGCAAGCCAGTGACGTGGGGTCCCGGGCAAGCCAGTGACGTGGGGTCCCGGGCAAGCCAGTGACGTGGGCTCCCGGGCAAGCCAGTGGCGTGGGCTCCCGGGCAAGCCAGTGACGTGGGGTCCCGGGCAAGCCAGTGACGTGGGGTCCCGGGCAAGCCAGTGGCGTGGGGTCCCGGGCAAGCCAGTGACGTGGGGTCCCGGGCAAGCCAGTGGCGTGGGGTCCCGGGCAAGCCAGTGACGTGGGGTCCCGGGCAAGCCGGTGACGTGGGGTCCAGGGTAAGGCGGTGACGTGGGGTCCCGGGCAAGCCGGTGACGTGTGGTCCAGGGTAAGGCGGTGACGTGGGGTCCCGGGCAAGCCGGTGACGTGGGGTCCGGTGTTGGGCGAGGAGCAGAAGTGAAACCATCAAGCCAACAAACGTTGATTCTGGTGATACTTTTAATGACTAACTGCAAATGTACGGTACAATAGCTTGCAATAAACCATGTGCAATTCAGTGCTCTCCCCAGGCTCTTTTAGCTGGGGGCTCCACCCGGCTGATTTTGGTGAGCAACCGGCTGTCATCGGCTCCCCTCCTCATATGCTGTAAGCAGAGTTGCACTGGTCGCACCCCGCCCATCTACTTTTTCATGCCACCTGGCTGGAAAAAAGTTCTGGGGAGAACTCTGCAATTATTACTGGAATCAGCGCTTGTTGGTTTGATGGCTGCAAAAACAATAGCAGAAAACCTTATCTTTAGCAATGCAATGCATTAAAGGATACCCGAGGTGACATGATGTGATAGACATGTGTATGTACAGTGCCTAGCACACTAATAACTAGGCTGTGTTCCTTTTTTCTTTCTCTGCCTGAAAGAGTTAAATATCAGGTATGTAAGTGGCTGACTCAGTCCTGACTCAGACAGGAAGTGACTACAGTGTGACCCTCACTGATAAGAAATTCCAACTATAAAACACTTTCCTAGCAGAAAATGGCTTCGGAGAGCAGGAAAGAGATAAAAAGGGTCAATAGCTCATAGATTTTAGCTCTGGCATACTTCAATGAATGTGTCATTGAGCAAAAACAATAAAACAGTTAAAACTTAAAAAAGTAGATTTAAACATAAAATAAAACTATGGAATATCTTAAAAGTCATTTTTAGGAGACGGAAGATAGATACAATGGTTGATTTCATTAGTTTATTTTCGCTTCGGGTGTCCTTTAAATAATGATTGTGAGATTGCTGGGGCCAGTATGACTCTCATATTAGCTTGAATGCTCAGATGAAGTCATAACCTGACCTCCCAGAATCTTACTGAACTGATGAGCATTAAGCTTCACCTATAATGTGATCCGAGTGTGGGCTGTGTTGTGATTCAGAGATTCAGTGTGTCAGATAGAATATGACATAATATATGGAATAAGAAGAAGGCTCACACTTAGGAGATGCTGTGTGATAGTTGCTGAATAGATCTGTAATCCCCACCATGCTAGGCGTACCTGATGGGCGGAGAGCTGTGAACAGGACAGGTTAATTATGACGCACAGTGACATGGACTAAGCACTGAGATGTTTAGTAAAGAATGGACATAAGAAGTATAATGCTCTGTGTTTTCTCCGCTTTTCAGTTTTCTTCTCATTTGTGTTTCAGCCCGTCCTCGTCCTTCATCAGCCGGCGGCTCTGCAGAGAGACCTGCCTGCGTATTGTCTCCTCTGTCCTCCTGCTGATGGTGGCTGTCGGCTTTGTCCTCTATGAACTGGACTTCAGGAATAAGGAAGCAGCTGATGTTCTCCTGGAAGAACATCATCATCACCATCACCACCACAATGGGTCCCAAACGTCACTCATTGAGGAGGAAGATGGCGGCCATCACCATTCTGGAGACACCTTCCACCAAGCCGTGGCCGTCACAGATTCTGGTGAGGCATTCCCCTTGCGTGTGTCCTTCCGTGTGTGTGTGTGTGTGTGTGTGTGTCCTTCCGTGTGTGTGTGTGTGTGTGTGTGTGTGTGTGTGTGTGTGTCCTTCCGTGTGTGTGTGTGTGTGTGTGTGTGTGTGTGTGTGTGTGTGTGTGTGTGTGTGTGTGTGTGTGTGTGTGTGTGTGTGTCCTTCCGTGTGTGTGTGTGTGTGTGTGTGTGTGTGTCCTTCCGTGTGTGTGTGTGTGTGTGTCCTTCCGTGTGTGTGTGTGTGTGTGTGTGTGTCCTTCCGTGTGTGTGTGTGTGTCCTTCCGTGTGTGTGTGTGTGTGTGTGTGTGTGTGTCCTTCCGTGTGTGTGTGTGTGTGTGTGTGTGTGTGTGTGTGTGTGTGTGTGTGTGTCCTTCCGTGTGTGTGTGTGTGTGTGTGTCCTTCCGTGTGTGTGTGTGTGTGTCCTTCCGTGTGTGTGCGTGTGTCCGCGTGTGTCCTTCCGTGTGTGTGTGTGTGTGTGTGTACAGTGTGCGTGTGTGTGTGTGTGTGTGTGTGTGTGTGTACAGTGTGTGTGTGTGTGTACAGTGTGTGTGTGTGTGTACAGTGTGTGTGTGTGTGTGTGTACAGTGTGTGTACAGTGTGTGTACAGTGTGTGTGTGTGTGTACAGTGTGTGTGTGTGTGTGTGTGTGTGTGTGTGTACAGTGTGTGTACAGTGTGTGTACAGTGTGTGTACAGTGTGTGTACAGTGTGTGTACAGTGTGTGTAAATGTAACCCTGTGTGTGTGTCACTGCAACAGACACACACACCAAGGGTTACAGATGCATTTACTTTTTGTGAAAGTGCTGCTGTAAAGGGAACCTGCAGGTGCTGTCAGGTGGAGCCCATGAGCAGGAAAGAAGAGAGAGAAGCTGGGCATGTGCAGGGAGGAAGTAACAGTTGAGTTTTACAGTTGAAGGCTAGTGAGGGGGAGGAGTCAAGTAGCCATGGAGACTGAGGTGATGAGGCAGCAAGAAATAAAGTGTGTCACGATACTACACTGTACTGCAGCAAGAAATACGCTTGATTTGTGAGGAAATAGAGTAGAGACACGGGAAGAGACCAGCCATTGGTGAGACGGTCTGAGCAAGGCAGAGGCACAGACAAGTAAGCACTTACCGGAAACTGAACTAAGGAAGAGAAAAAGAGCTGCAGACATTACAGGAGAGGAGAGAGACCACTCACAGCTACAGGCCAGTAAAGAGCAGCGATACTGGAGAGATAAGCCAGAAGAGAGAGAGAGCTGCAGACAGGAGAGGAGAGAGACCACTCACAGCTACAGGCCAATAAAGAGCAGCGATACTGGAGAGATAAGCCAGAAGAGAGAGAGCTGCAGACATTACAGGAGAGGAGAGAGACCACTCACAGCTACAGGCCAGTAAAGAGCAGCGATACTGGAGAGATAAGCCAGAAGAGAGAGAGCTGCAGACATTACAGGAGAGGAGAGAGACCACTCACAGCTACAGGCCGGTAAAGAGCAGCAATACTGGAGAGATAAGCCAGAAGAGAGAGAGCTGCAGACATTACAGGAGAGGAGAGAGACCACTCACAGCTACAGGCCAGTAAAGAGCAGCAATACTGGAGAGATAAGCCAGAAGAGAAAAAGAGCTGCAGACATTACAGGAGAGGAGAGAGACCACTCACAGCTACAGGCCAATAAAGAGCAACAATACTGGAGAGATAAGCCAGAAGAGAGAGAGAGCTGCAGACATTACAGGAGAGGAGAGAGATCACTCACAGCTACAGGCCAGTAAAGAGCAGCAATACTGGAGAGATAAGCCAGAGGAGAGAGAGAGCTGCAGACATTACAGGAGAGGAGAGAGACCGCTCACAGCTACAGGCCAGTAAAGACCAGCAATACTGGAGAGATAAGCCAGAAGAGAGAGAGAGCTGCAGACATTACAGGAGAGGAGAGAGACCGCTCACAGCTACAGGCCAGTAAAGGGCAGCAATACTGGAGAGATAAGCCAGAAGAGAGAGAGAGCTGCAGACATTACAGGAGAGGAGAGAGACCGCTCACAGCTACAGGCCAGTAAAGAGCAGCGATACTGGAGAGATAAGCCAGAAGAGAGAGAGAGCTGCAGACATTACAGGAGAGGAGAGAGACCACTCACAGCTACAGGCCAATAAAGAGCAGCAATACTGGAGAGATAAGCCAGAAGAGAGAGAGAGCTGCAGACATTACAGGAGAGGAGAGAGATCACTCACAGCTACAGGCCAGTAAAGAGCAGCAATACTGGAGAGATAAGCCAGAAGAGAGAGAGAGCTGCAGACATTACAGGAGAGGAGAGAGATCACTCACAGCTACAGGCCGGTAAAGAGCAGCGATACTGGAGAGATAAGCCAGAAGAGAGAGAGCTGCAGACATTACAGGAGAGGAGAGAGATCACTCACAGCTACAGGCCAGTAAAGAGCAGCGATACTGGAGAGATAAGCCAGAAGAGAGAGAGAGCTGCAGACATTACAGGAGAGGAGAGAGACCACTCACAGCTACAGGCCAATAAAGAGCAGCAGTACTGGAGAGATAAGCCAGAAGAGAGAGAGCTGCAGACATTACAGGAGAGGAGAGAGACCACTCACAGCTACAGGCCAGTAAAGAGCAGCAATACTGGAGAGATAAGCCAGAAGAGAAAAAGAGCTGCAGACATTACAGGAGAGGAGAGAGACCACTCACAGCTACAGGCCAATAAAGAGCAACAATACTGGAGAGATAAGCCAGAAGAGAGAGAGAGCTGCAGACATTACAGGAGAGGAGAGAGACCGCTCACAGCTACAGGCCAGTAAAGGGCAGCAATACTGGAGAGATAAGCCAGAGGAGAGAGAGAGCTGCAGACATTACAGGAGAGGAGAGAGACCACTCACAGCTACAGGCCAGTAAAGGGCAGCAATACTGGAGAGATAAGCCAGAAGAGAGAGAGAGCTGCAGACATTACAGGAGAGGAGAGAGACCGCTCACAGCTACAGGCCAGTAAAGGGCAGCAATACTGGAGAGATAAGCCAGAAGAGAGAGAGAGCTGCAGACATTACAGGAGAGGAGAGAGACCGCTCACAGCTACAGGCCAGTAAAGAGCAGCGATACTGGAGAGATAAGCCAGAAGAGAGAGAGAGCTGCAGACATTACAGGAGAGGAGAGAGACCACTCACAGCTACAGGCCAATAAAGAGCAGCAATACTGGAGAGATAAGCCAGAAGAGAGAGAGAGCTGCAGACATTACAGGAGAGGAGAGAGATCACTCACAGCTACAGGCCAGTAAAGAGCAGCAATACTGGAGAGATAAGCCAGAAGAGAGAGAGAGCTGCAGACATTACAGGAGAGGAGAGAGATCACTCACAGCTACAGGCCGGTAAAGAGCAGCGATACTGGAGAGATAAGCCAGAAGAGAGAGAGCTGCAGACATTACAGGAGAGGAGAGAGATCACTCACAGCTACAGGCCAGTAAAGAGCAGCGATACTGGAGAGATAAGCCAGAAGAGAGAGAGAGCTGCAGACATTACAGGAGAGGAGAGAGATCACTCACAGCTACAGGCCAGTAAAGAGCAGCAATACTGGAGAGATAAGCCAGAAGAGAGAGAGAGCTGCAGACATTACAGGAGAGGAGAGCGACCACTCACAGCTACAGGCCAGTAAAGAGCAGCAATACTGGAGAGATAAGCCAGAAGAGAGAGAGCTGCAGACATTACAGGAGAGGAGAGAGATCACTCACAGCTACAGGCCAATAAAGAGCAGCAATACTGGAGAGATAAGCCAGAAGAGAGAGAGAGCTGCAGACATTACAGGAGAGGAGAGAGGCCACTCACAGCTACAGGCCGGTAAAGAGCAGCAATACTGGAGAGATAAGCCAGAAGAGAGAGAGCTGCAGACATTACAGGAGAGGAGAGAGATCACTCACAGCTACAGGCCAGTAAAGAGCAGCGATACTGGAGAGATAAGCCAGAAGAGAGAGAGAGCTGCAGACATTACAGGAGAGGAGAGAGACCACTCACAGCTACAGGCCGGTAAAGAGCAGCGATACTGGAGAGATAAGCCAGAAGAGAGAGAGCTGCAGACATTACAGGAGAGGAGAGAGATCACTCACAGCTACAGGCCAGTAAAGAGCAGCGATACTGGAGAGATAAGCCAGAAGAGAGAGAGAGCTGCAGACATTACAGGAGAGGAGAGAGATCACTCACAGCTACAGGCCAGTAAAGAGCAGCAATACTGGAGAGATAAGCCAGAAGAGAGAGAGAGCTGCAGACATTACAGGAGAGGAGAGCGACCACTCACAGCTACAGGCCAGTAAAGAGCAGCAATACTGGAGAGATAAGCCAGAAGAGAGAGAGCTGCAGACATTACAGGAGAGGAGAGAGATCACTCACAGCTACAGGCCAGTAAAGAGCAGCGATACTGGAGAGATAAGCCAGAAGAGAGAGAGAGCTGCAGACATTACAGGAGAGGAGAGAGATCACTCACAGCTACAGGCCAATAAAGAGCAGCAATACTGGAGAGATAAGCCAGAAGAGAGAGAGCTGCAGACATTACAGGAGAGGAGAGAGACCACTCACAGCTACAGGCCAATAAAGAGCAGCAATACTGGAGAGATAAGCCAGAAGAGAGAGAGAGCTGCAGACATTACAGGAGAGGAGAGCGACCACTCACAGCTACAGGCCAGTAAAGAGCAGCAATACTGGAGAGATAAGCCAGAAGAGAGAGAGCTGCAGACATTACAGGAGAGGAGAGAGATCACTCACAGCTACAGGCCAGTAAAGAGCAGCGATACTGGAGAGATAAGCCAGAAGAGAGAGAGAGCTGCAGACATTACAGGAGAGGAGAGAGATCACTCACAGCTACAGGCCAGTAAAGAGCAGCAATACTGGAGAGATAAGCCAGAAGAGAGAGAGAGCTGCAGACATTACAGGAGAGGAGAGCGACCACTCACAGCTACAGGCCAGTAAAGAGCAGCAATACTGGAGAGATAAGCCAGAAGAGAGAGAGCTGCAGACATTACAGGAGAGGAGAGAGATCACTCACAGCTACAGGCCAGTAAAGAGCAGCGATACTGGAGAGATAAGCCAGAAGAGAGAGAGAGCTGCAGACATTACAGGAGAGGAGAGAGATCACTCACAGCTACAGGCCAGTAAAGAGCAGCAATACTGGAGAGATAAGCCAGAAGAGAGAGAGAGCTGCAGACATTACAGGAGAGGAGAGAGACCACTCACAGCTACAGGCCAGTAAAGAGCAGCAATACTGGAGAGATAAGCCAGAAGAGAAAAAGAGCTGCAGACATTACAGGAGAGGAGAGAGACCGCTCACAGCTACAGGCCAATACAGAGCAGCAATACTGGAGAGATAAGCCAGAAGAGAGAGAGCTGCAGACATTACATGAGAGGAGAGAGACCACTCACAGCTACAGGCCAGTAACGAGCAGCAGTACTGGAGAGATAAGCCAGAAGAGAGAGAGCTGCAGACATTACAGGAGAGGAGAGAGACCACTCACAGCTACAGGCCAGTAAAGAGCAGCAATGCTGGAGAGATAAGCCAGAAGAGAGAGAGAGCTGCAGACATTACAGGAGAGGAGAGAGACCACTCACAGCTACAGGCCAATAAAGAGCAGCAATACTGGAGAGATAAGCCAGAAGAGAGAGAGCTGCAGACATTACAGGAGAGGAGAGAGACCACTCACAGCTACAGGCCAGTAAAGAGCAGCAATGCTGGAGAGATAAGCCAGAAGAGAAACAGTAAGCAATAAGAAAGAAAGACAAGGATATTAAAATGTACCTATAACAGAAACCAGCAGAGACATTACAGTGACACAGAGACAACAAAAGTCAGGACAGCAATGCATACAAGAGTGAGACAGAGCAACAAGTGACAGGATTACAGAAAAGGAGTGAAGACTGCAGTGCAGTGTCTGAAGAGATTGTGTGACAACAGCTGGCAGACAAAATACAGAGGAGACAGCGGTGCTTCTTATACATTAAGTGATCATTCACAATTATCAATTCAACATATTTGTCTCATCCTGGATGTTGCTAGGTAACCGCCAGACATTTCTCTACTTTCCCTTCTGTCCTATGCAAGAATTCAGATCCACTTTAAAAAGACAGCAGTGAAGAAGTGACAAATAGCAGAGTGCTGTGTATTGAAAATTCTGGCAAGTAAATGCTAATAAACTGAATTACTTATATGGTTCCTGAACTAGCCCTGATCCTAACAGGCTGAAGATAAGAAGTTTATGAATGTTTTGTCACTAAACTATTTTTTTATCCATATCATTTAATACAAATATTTCTTAAAAAGAACTTGATTGGTGTCTGGAGGATTTCTTTACAGTTAAAGCATTATAGAGGTGTTACATACAGTGTGTGTACAGTGTGTGTACAGTGTGTGTGTGTGTACAGTGTGTGTACAGTGTGTGTGTGTGTACAGTGTGTGTGTGTACAGTGTGTGTACAGTGTGTGTACAGTGTGTGTACAGTGTGTGTACAGTGTGTGTACAGTGTGTGTACAGTGTGTGTGTGTGTGTACAGTGTGTACTGTGTGTGTGTGTGTGTGTGTGTGTACAGTGTGTGTGTGTGTGTGTGTGTGTGTACTGTGTGTACTGTGTGTGTGTACAGTGTGTGTGTGTGTGTGTACAGTGTGTGTGTGTGTGTGTGTGTACAGTGTGTGTACAGTGTGTGTACAGTGTGTGTACAGTGTGTGTGTGTGTGTGTGTGTACAGTGTGTACAGTGTGTGTGTGTGTGTGTGTACAGTGTGTGTGTGTGTGTGTGTGTCCTTCCGTGTGTGTGTGTGTGTGTGTCCTTCCGTGTGTGTGTGTGTGTGTGTGTCCTTCCATGGGGGGTGCAGAGGGGGCGTTCCAGATATGAGTGAAGAAGGGAATTGCATAATGTCTCCTTTCTGGGCAATAATAATTAGAAACCAAAATGTTCCACTATTCAAGTTACTTTTGAAACGCTGTAATTCATCTGCCAGCAATCGCTAGAAGCTGAATTACGTAATTCCCCACCATCCACGTGGACCTGGAGGAGGAATAGTAATTACCACGGCCAGAACTTGTGCAGCAGCAGCATCAGCCATATACCGGCTGTACCCTGCGCCCAAGTCTCCCAGCACTGATCTCCCATATATGCCTCTGGGACTTGTGCAGCAGCAGGATCAGCCATATACCGGCTGTATCCCGAGCCCAAGTCTCCCGGCACTGATCTCCCATATATGCCTCTGGGACTTGTGCAGCAGCAGGATCAGCCATATACCGGCTGTATCCTGCACCCAAGTCTCCCGGCACTGATCTCCCATATATGCCTCTGGGACTTGTGCAGCAGCAGGATCAGCCATATACCGGCTGTACCCTGCGCCCAAGTCTCCCAGCACTGATCTCCCATATATGCCTCTGGGACTTGTGCAGCAGCAGGATCAGCCATATACCGGCTGTATCCTGTGCCCAAGTCTCCCGGCACTGATCTCCCATATATGCCTCTGTGACTTGTGCAGCAGCAGGATCAGCCATATACCGGCTGTATCCTGCGCCCAAGTCTCCCAGCACTGATCTCCCATATATGCCTCTGGGACTTGTGCAGCAGCAGGATCAGCCATATACCGGCTGTATCCCGAGCCCAAGTCTCCCGGCACCGATCTCCCATATATGCCTCTGAGACTTGTGCAGCAGCAGGATCAGCCATATACCGGCTGTATCCTGCACCCAAGTCTCCTGCACTGATCTCCCATATATGCCTCTGTGACTTGTGCAGTTGCAGGATCACACATATACCGGCTGTATCCTGCGCCCAAGTCTCCCAGCACTGATCTGCCATATATGCCTCTGGGACTTGTGCAGCAGCAGGATCAGCCATATACCGGCTGTATCCTGCGCCCAAGTCTCCCAGCACTGATCTCCCATATATGCCTCTGTGACTTGTGCAGCAGCAGGATCAGCCATATACCGGCTGTATCCTGCGCCCAACTCTCCCGGCACCGATCTCCCATATATGCCTCTGTGACTTGTGCAGCAGCAGGATCACACATATACCGGCTGTATCCTGCGCCCAAGTCTCCCAGCACTGATCTGCCATATATGCCTCTGGGACTTGTGCAGCAGCCGGATCAGCCATATACCGGCTGTATCCTGCGCCCAAGTCTCCCAGCACTGATCTCCCATATATGCCTCTGTGACTTGTGCAGCAGCAGGATCAGCCATATACCGGCTGTATCCTGCGCCCAAGTCTCCCGGCACCGATCTCCCATATATGCCTCTGTGACTTGTGCAGCAGCAGGATCACACATATACCGGCTGTGTCCTGCACCCAAGTCTCCCGGCACTGATCTCCCATATATGCCTCTGGGACTTGTGCAGCAGCAGGATCAGCCATATACCGGCTGTATCCTGCGCCCAAGTCTCCCGGCGCTGATCTCCCATATATGCCTCTGGGACTTGTGCAGCAGCAGGATCAGCCATATACCGGCTGTATCCTGCGCCCAAGTTTCCCGGAGCTGATCTCCCATATATGCCTCTGGGACTTGTGCAGCAGCAGGATCAGCCATATACCGGCTGTATCCTGCGCCCAAGTCTCCCAGCACTGATCTCCCATATATGCCTCTGGGACTTGTGCAGCAGCAGGATCAGCCATATACCGGCTGTATCCTGCGCCCAAGTCTCCCAGCACCGATCTCCCATATATGCCTCTGGGACTTGTGAAGCAGCAGGATCAGTCATATACCGGCTGTATTCTGCCCCCAAGTCTCCCGGCACCGATTTCCCATATATGCCTCTGTGACTTGTGCAGCAGCAGGATCACACATATACCGGCTGTATCCTGCACCCAAGTCTCCCAGCACTGATCTGCCATATATGCCTCTGGGACTTGTGCAGCAGCCGGATCAGCCATATACCGGCTGTATCCTGCGCCCAAGTCTCCCAGCACTGATCTCCCATATATGCCTCTGGGACTTGTGCAGCAGCAGGATCAGTCATATACCGGGTGTATTCTGCACCCAAGTCTCCCAGCACTGATCTCCCATATATGCCTCTGGGACTTGTGCAGAAGCAGGATCAGTCATATACCGGCTGTATTCTGCACCCAAGTCTCCCAGCACTGATCTCCCATATATGCCTCTGTGACTTGTGCAGCAGCAGGATCAGCCATATACCGGCTGTATCCTGCGCCCAAGTCTCCCAGCACTGATCTCCCATATATGCCTCTGGGACTTGTGCAGCAGCAGGATCAGCCATATACCGGCTGTATCCTGCGCCCAAGTCTCCCAGCACTGATCTCCCATATATGTCTCTGGAACTTGTGCAGCAGCAGGATCAGCCATATACCGGCTGTATCCCGAGCCCAAGTCTCCCGGCACCGATCTCCCATATATGCCTCTGTGACTTGTGCAGCAGCAGGATCACACATATACCGGCTGTATCCTGCACCCAAGTCTCCCGGCACCGATCTCCCATATATGCCTCTGGGACTTGTGCAGCAGCAGGATCAGCCATATACCGGCTGTATCCTGTGCCCAAGTCTCCCGGCACCGATCTCCCATATATGCCTCTGGGACTTGTGCAGCAGCAGGATCAGCCATATACCGGCTGTATCCCGAGCCCAAGTCTCCCGGCACCGATCTCCCATATATGCCTCTGTGACTTGTGCAGCAGCAGGATCACACATATACCGGCTGTATCCTGCACCCAAGTCTCCCGGCACCGATCTCCCATATATGCCTCTGGGACTTGTGCAGCAGCAGGATCAGCCATATACCGGCTGTATCCTGCGCCCAAGTCTCCCAGCACTGATCTGCCATATATGCCTCTGGGACTTGTGCAGCAGCAGGATCAGCCATATACCGGCTGTATCCTGCGCCCAAGTCTCCCAGCACTGATCTCCCATATATGCCTCTGTGACTTGTGCAGCAGCAGGATCAGCCATATACCGGCTGTATCCTGCGCCCAAGTCTCCCGGCACCGATCTCCCATATATGCCTCTGTGACTTGTGCAGCAGCAGGATCACACATATACCGGCTGTATCCTGCGCCCAAGTCTCCCAGCACTGATCTGCCATATATGCCTCTGGGACTTGTGCAGCAGCCGGATCAGCCATATACCGGCTGTATCCTGCGCCCAAGTCTCCCAGCACTGATCTCCCATATATGCCTCTGTGACTTGTGCAGCAGCAGGATCAGCCATATACCGGCTGTATCCTGCGCCCAAGTCTCCCGGCACCGATCTCCCATATATGCCTCTGTGACTTGTGCAGCAGCAGGATCACACATATACCGGCTGTGTCCTGCACCCAAGTCTCCCGGCACTGATCTCCCATATATGCCTCTGGGACTTGTGCAGCAGCAGGATCAGCCATATACCGGCTGTATCCTGCGCCCAAGTCTCCCGGCGCTGATCTCCCATATATGCCTCTGGGACTTGTGCAGCAGCAGGATCAGCCATATACCGGCTGTATCCTGCGCCCAAGTCTCCCAGCACTGATCTCCCATATATGCCTCTGGGACTTGTGCAGCAGCAGGATCAGCCATATACCGGCTGTATCCTGCGCCCAAGTCTCCCAGCACCGATCTCCCATATATGCCTCTGGGACTTGTGAAGCAGCAGGATCAGTCATATACCGGCTGTATTCTGCCCCCAAGTCTCCCGGCACCGATTTCCCATATATGCCTCTGTGACTTGTGCAGCAGCAGGATCACACATATACCGGCTGTATCCTGCACCCAAGTCTCCCAGCACTGATCTGCCATATATGCCTCTGGGACTTGTGCAGCAGCCGGATCAGCCATATACCGGGTGTATTCTGCACCCAAGTCTCCCAGCACTGATCTCCCATATATGCCTCTGGGACTTGTGCAGAAGCAGGATCAGTCATATACCGGCTGTATTCTGCACCCAAGTCTCCCAGCACTGATCTCCCATATATGCCTCTGTGACTTGTGCAGCAGCAGGATCAGCCATATACCGGCTGTATCCTGCGCCCAAGTCTCCCAGCACTGATCTCCCATATATGCCTCTGGGACTTGTGCAGCAGCAGGATCAGCCATATACCGGCTGTATCCTGCGCCCAAGTCTCCCAGCACTGATCTCCCATATATGTCTCTGGAACTTGTGCAGCAGCAGGATCAGCCATATACCGGCTGTATCCCGAGCCCAAGTCTCCCGGCACCGATCTCCCATATATGCCTCTGGGACTTGTGCAGCAGCAGGATCACACATATACCGGCTGTGTCCTGCACCCAAGTCTCCCGGCACTGATCTCCCATATATGCCTCTGGGACTTGTGCAGCAGCAGGATCAGCCATATACCGGCTGTATCCTGCGCCCAAGTCTCCCAGCACCGATCTCCCATATATGCCTCTGGGACTTGTGCAGCAGCAGGATCAGCCATATACCGGCTGTGTCCTGCACCCAAGTCTCCCGGCACTGATCTCCCATATATGCCTCTGGGACTTGTGCAGAAGCAGGATCAGCCATATACCGGCTGTATCCTGCGCCCAAGTCTCCCGGCACTGATCTCCCATATATGCCTCTGGGACTTGTGCAGCAGCAGGATCAGCCATATACCGGCTGTATCCCGAGCCCAAGTCTCCCGGCACCGATCTCCCATATATGCCTCTGGGACTTGTGCAGCAGCAGGATCAGCCATATACCGGCTGTATCCTGCACCCAAGTCTCCCGGCACCGATCTCCCATATATGCCTCTGGGACTTGTGCAGCAGCAGGATCAGCCATATACCGGCTGTATCCCGAGCCCAAGTCTCCCGGCACCGATCTCCCATATATGCCTCTGTGACTTGTGCAGCAGCAGGATCACACATATACCGGCTGTGTCCTGCACCCAAGTCTCCCGGCACTGATCTCCCATATATGCCTCTGGGACTTGTGCAGCAGCAGGATCAGCCATATACCGGCTGTATCCTGCGCCCAAGTCTCCCAGCTGCGATTTCTTACGTATGCAATACCATGGCCATATACCTTTATTTGGTAATATGTCACAGTTAAAGAGGCCCTGTAGTGGCATATAGAAGTATGCAGTACATTTTTCAGGATGCATAGAAAAGATTAACGCCCGTTTCACACTGGCGCGTTGCGTTGACCAATTTGGCGGAAGGCCAACGCTACGACAATGTAAGTCTATGGGGCATTTCATACCTTGTGCGGTGCGATGCGTTCTGCCGCATAAACGCGAGAGCAGCAGCCCACTGTCGGGCAACATGTGCGGCGAATCGGAAGCCTTCAAGTCTAAGGCCACGCAGGGATTTTTATTTTATTATTATTTTTTTGCGGTGCTTATTCGTGGACGCATATTTTTTCATTACACTTTCACTCAATTCTTATTTGGGCCACAGGAAGGGGGCACTAGAGAGCTGGACTTCCTGCTTGGCCTGCAGCCAGAATTTTTATTTATTTTAGTAATTCATATAGCGCTGGCATTCCGCAGCGCTGTACAGAGTATATTGTCTGGTCATTAACTGTCCCTCAGAGGAGCTCACAATCTAATCCTTACCATAGTCATATGTCTATGTATGTATCGTGTAGTGTATGTATCAGAGGAGCTCACAATCTAATCCTTACCATAGTTATATGTCTATGTATGTATCGTGTAGTGTATGTATCAGAGGAGCTCACACTCTAATCCTTACCATAGTCATATGTCTATGTATGTATCGTGTAGTGCATGTATCGCAGTGTAGGGGGCAATTTAGAGGGAAGCCAATTAACTTATCTGCATGTTTTTGGGATGTGGGAAGAAACCGGGGTGCCCGGAGGAAACACACACAGACACAGGGAGAACATACAAACTCCTTGCAGAAGTTGACCCGGCTGGGATTCGAACCGGGGACCTATCGCTGCAAGGCGAGATCGCTAATCACTACGCCACCATGCTGCCCCTGCAGAGTGGAGATTACCGTACACTGCCGCAGTAATCTAGTAAATTTAGCAGAGTGAAGCCAGCCTCAGGGAGCACAGAAGCTACATGACATACTTCATGCATCTCACATAGGAACCCTCCTTCCCAGAATAACACATCCTTACTGACAACCCTGTCAGGAACCGGCCGCGCGGCACGCCTACGTATACAGTTCCCGACTGCGGGTTTGACCAGATCAAGCGGGGAGCAGCCTTAGTCGAGCTAAAACAAGGCTGTGACCCCTCAAACACTTCTCACTGCCACCACTAGCTATTGCTAGACCCAATCCTCGCTCGGATGTCGAGCTACTCGCACTGGCGTTTTCGTACATTGGGTCAGCTGCGCGCTTTAGGCCAACGTATGGCAAACACCACACACACCCGCACAATTGCAATCTTAAACTGTAGTGAAGCAAAACCACTAACAGTCGTTCAGAACGATACTGTTAGCCACTCTGAGACTTCCCACTCTGCTGTCGAGCGCAGAAGTGCCCCATACACACAATACAAACACAATCTTATACGGTAGTGTTGCTCAATCATACAATCAGGCATGGACTTATACACCGTTACACTTCAGTCTCTTCTAGGCTATGAGTGTTAGCTTAGTACAGCAGAAGTCAAACTTATTAAATAATGATTTAATATTCCAGGAAAAAAGTGGAACGATGCAGAAAATAATATATACAAAAGATTTACAAAAACAGTAAAAAGTTACAAAATAAAAGTTACAAGGATACACAACGAGACAAGTTTGCAAAAATAAAAGGGAAATAAAAAAAAGTTACCAGCGTATAGATCTGGGCGTTA
The DNA here is from genome assembly GCF_040937935.1 of Hyperolius riggenbachi. NCBI lineage: Eukaryota > Metazoa > Chordata > Amphibia > Anura > Hyperoliidae > Hyperolius > Hyperolius riggenbachi. Next base: position 686,656,600 of record NC_090646.1, on the reverse strand, counting down.
GTTGGCGGGAGAACGCCGTTTCCGATTCACTCGGGATCAACCCTAGCTATGCGCTACCTAAGCTTAGCTAAGCTAAGTGAAGATGATCTGTGACTGTCCCAGGCTGAGTTATATAGTCCGCTGGTTGGCCTGGGGCATGTAATGTTCCGTCCCTAAAACTAACGCAATTTCCCAGATTGTGACATCACGGTCTGCAGAGCCCCTTGTCACATCTGGGCTAGCTGTGACATGCGAATTTTAAGGCTTTTCCTGTCCTACCTTAACTTTGCAGACTTCAGAGCAATTCAAACACTTCATCTTTCCAGACTGAGTCTGATTGTAGATTTGGTCATATCCTTTCTGTGATGTGCAGCTTCAAAGGTTTTTCCTGTCCCAATATTCAGATCCTCAAAAAGGACTTCCCTACTCCAGGTGACAATTGATTAAGGCTTCCTCCACATTCCAGCAGGCTGTCATATGTAAATTCCAGAGTTTTTTGTTAGCCTTTGAAGTTCCCTGACTCTGGCCTGATTTGTATATTGGGACAATGGGGCTTCTAATTAGCTCCCTGCTCCCAGAGGAACTGAGGGTAATTGTATTCCACACTGTCATACAGACAAGTACAGCTTCCCCCAAAGCCAGATGACCACACATACATACACAGCAGACAGGAAAATGAAAATATACTACTGTATTATCCCAACATCATAACTAGCTGCGATATCATGACAAACCCAGACAACAAAGCGGTGTCTGTGTTGTAGCTCTGAGCTCTTTCCTATAGGCCAGTCATTGGAAAGGTGAGGGAGAGCCGGGGGAACAGTGAATGGAGAGAGGACGGGGCCGCACGCGGGGACGTTACATCGCCATGGAAAAGGTGAGATGTCCCTGATGTGGCTGCCGCTGTGCCTACTCTGCTTAAGGAATGGGCAGTAGAAGAGTTAGTCCCCGGCTGCGTGACGTCATCGTGGCGGGTCAGTCGTAAGTCGGGGACTACCTGTATACAAAAAATGTGTACAAAAACAAAAGTAAAAATGACAGACACACACACACCCAAGACATTTCCTTATAAAATAAAACATAACTAAACATTGCCCTGCGTAATATCTACTGCTGTCTGTGGAAGGACACTGGCTGATCAGATCAGGGTCTTTCCTGGCTCAGAAGCCCCCTTCAGGGGAAGACCCTTACTGGCTCTAAGAGCTGGAATTTCTAGGAGGAAATGTAATCTGGGGACACGGTCACGTATGATGCTCTCTCTCTCTGGGGACACGGTCACGTATGACGCTCTCTGGGGACACAGCCACATAATGCTGTCTCTCTGGGGACATGGTCACGTATCACGCTGTCTCTCTGGGGACACTGTCACGTGTCACGCTCCTCTCTGGGGACACGGTCACATATGACGCTGTCTTTCTGGGGACACGATCACGTATGACGCTGTCTCTCTGGGGACATGGTCACGTATCACGCTGTCTCTCTGGGGACACTGTCACGTGTCACGCTCCTCTCTGGGGACACGGTCACAAATGACGCTGTCTCTCTGGGGACACGGTCACGTATGACGCTGTCTCTCTGGGGACACGGTCACGTATCACGCTGTCTCTCTGGGGACACTGTCACGTGTCACGCTCCTCTCTGGGGACACGGTCACAAATGACGCTGTCTCTCTGGGGACACGGTCACGTATGACGCTGTCTCTCTGGGGACACGGTCACGTATGACGCTGTCTCTCTGGGGACATGGTCATGTATGACGCTGTCTCTCTGGGGACACGGTCGCGTATGATGCCGTCTCTCTGGGGACACGGTCACGTATGGCGCTGTCTCTCTGGGGACATGGTCACGTATGATGCTCTCTCTGGCGACATGGTCACGCATGACGCTGTCTCTCTGGGGACACACTGTGATGTTATCCTTTCTATAGACACGGTCATGTATGATGCTGTCTTCTCTTCCTGACAGAGACTTGCTCCATGCTGGCCCGGGACATCATCCAGGCGAAGGGATCAGTGGTGGATGCAGGAATCGTGGCTGTGCTGTGTTTGGCCGTCGTACACCCGCACACCGCCAGCTTGGGTAAGTGGCCACCATCTGATGGATGAGCATGACACGGTATAATGATTCCTGCAAAGAGGGGGAGTGAGGGTATCATGGGATGGGTTGGGGGGTAATTGTGGGGTGTAATGGGGCAAGAGCTGAGTGGAGAAATCTGCCCATAACTGGAAACCCAAAAAGGACGCCAGATAGTTGAGGGGGTGTCACAGGAGCCCTAGTGGTCGGAACGTGAAATGCCTTCCAAACGGTGCCAGCGCACGGATCGTGCGAACTCTGGTCGCAGTCAATGCGTAGGAACCGTTGGGAATTGGCCGCAGACAAACCAGAAGGGAGCCTGTGAGGTACGGTAATTACAGCTTACACACGATTTCAGGGTATAACTGCTACCACCACTGGTATGGGCCAGTGGACCCGACTGACTGACTAGTCCTGCGAATAAAAAACGGCTAAACACACTCTATTCTGTCTAGATATCAACAATAGTAGTAGTGTCTCTCCAGAGACCCGGGATCAGTTTCTGTGTATGGCTGAAAAGCAGGGTAGCGGACAGTGAATGACTTTGATAAAGTCTTTTATTCATGGCAATATAAATAATTAATATATACAGACAATTATTAAAATCAACAATTATTAAAACAGTAATAGCCAGTATGAAATAAAAAAAAAGGAGAAAATACTTAGGGTTTGTGGAAATATGTCCGTTCTGGGAAAACTTGTAGAGTTCCTTTTGTTCAGTTTCAGCAAAGTTTAAAATCCAAGCAAAATGGAAAATGTCCTTTGTTTCAGTTCAGACAAGATGGCCGATCAAGATGGCTGCTAGCCATGTGTCCTTTGTTTCAGTTCAGACAAGATGGCCGATCAAGGTGGCCGCTAGCCATGTGTCCTCTGGCTAGCACCAGACAGCTCTCATATAGATGGAATGTGGAGGAGTCCCTTGCAAACACTTTTGAACAATGCCCACCTTTGGGTGGAGCCTCAAGTACAGCCCAGGGGTTGGACAGGGGCGGTGAGCTCCCTGGAGGGGTGCTCTATGCCCACCAAATATGACATTTGCCATATCTCGGCTTACGCTTTCCTCACACACATGACCATCACATATTCATATTTCTCAGACTAGGCCAGTTCATATGATACCAAACTTGGGCATGTTTGCATGTCCGGTTAAAAAACGGTGGAATCCCCTGAGTTCTGGTTATGCCAGTGGCCCCAATTTAATATCAAAATACTCACAAGATCCGGACCAGCAGAATAATATAACTTTCACATTTCTCACCTGAACGGTATTGCTTAAACATGCTCAAAATCCTAAACTCCATGCTTTCTTATTCTGCCTATATGGCTCCGGCCAGTCTGGGGGGAAAGCAGGTTTTGAATAGCCCCCTGCTGGGATTAGCTTCCTGAAGGCAAGGGTTTGTTCCTGCTCATTAGCATATCAAAAGAGCCATCTTGCAGTTAAGCTGATGCTATCTCTCTGCTGAGAAAAGACCGTAAATGCTCCTACACAATCAATCCAGATTCTATTGATCTGAAGCGCAATCGATGCAGAGAATCGAGTGCGATTGCTTTTTCTTCACGGGCGGTTCCAGGACGCTTCTGTGGCCCCGCAACCGTCCGTGACAGGGGGTATTTGGTAGATCTGGTACTACTTTTGTGGCAGCACAAAGACTACCTTTAAAGCAATTCTGAAGCCTGTATAATATAAAAAGTTGGATACTTACCTCAGCAGTGGCTTCCTGAATCTTCTTCCACCCCACCGTTCCAATGCTGGGTCCCTCTGTGTCTTCATTATGTAGGCGTGGCAACGGACAGGCGTGGCCATAGTGCGCGGGTGCGGTCCACACAGGCTCAGCAGAATGAAGGCTGCCCTGCATGGAGGAAGAAAGCTGCACACTGTACTCGCTCATGCACAGTGCGGACATGCTCCTCCACCGCTGTACTGACACTAAAGAGACATTTCACTCGCTGGGTTATCTTTAGCGGTTACATTTTTGCCCTTGATGGCATTCACTTGACACCCCCCCCCCCCCCCCCCCCCCAGTATGGATACCTAATGGCTCCAGCACCAAACCGCCTGGATTCATACATTGAGGGCCCCCCAGGCCTAATGATGCCGTCCGTTTGGCTGCTTTTCTGCTCCAGCGTCAAAAAAATAATCTGGGTATCGCTTACTATTTGCCCGTTACCCTCCCCCTCCCCTTTCCCTCTACAGTTCTCCAATGACTTTTTAAGTGGCATAGTCCGTGATCATTATACTATTATATATCCTAAACAATAAATGGTATATTATGTATCATTCATTGTTTAGGATTGAGCAACCTTTTCCCTAAATTCCTAATTTTATATCTATCTATCTATATATATATATATATATATATATATATATATATATATAATATAATGATTGCTTTAAATATTTAAAACCATAATATATACTGTTGTTTGATAATCGTGACCATCTGTCGTTTCAGGTGGAGTCTTCTCCTCGATCTACTTTGATGGAAAATCTCGGGAATCCTTGGCATTAAATGCTATTCCCAGAGAGGCCTCTCCAGTCCTGTATGGAGTTCCGGAAGTTCTGCAGGGGTTATGGTTGCTCCATCAGAAGTTGGGGAGGAAGCCGTGGTCAGAGCTGCTCAGCTCTGCTGCAATCCTGGCTAATGAGGGTTTTCTGGTGGATAACAGCCTCCATGCAGCGCTAGAAGTAAACCGGGATAAGGTTTTGGCCTCCACAGGTCTGTGCCGTCTCTTCTGTGGCCCAAATCAAAGTCTTAAAGAAGTTGAAGATAGAGTTAGAAATCCTGAGCTGGGTAAACTCTTGGAGCAAGTCACAAATTCCATGAAAGATTCTGTACTTCCAGATGACATCATACACAGTTTGATAAGTGAATGTGAAGTCTCGGAGAGAGAGAAATTAGCAGAGGCTCTTTCTAGAAAAGATATCATGATTGAAGATCCTGAAACACTTCGGTTGGATGAATTCAGTGTCTTCACCAGCACTGGTCCCACCACTGGCAACATTCTGTCTGGCCTAATTCGAGAGATTTACAATGAATCACAGAAGCAAGGTTCATGGTCTGATTCCGAGATACTCCTGAATTCCACAAAGGCGATTTATGCATTGAGTGGAGCTTGGCCTGGAGAATTGTCTTCTGAATTTTCCTCTCAACCATTGCCACCATGGTCCCCGGCTCCAGTTTTAAGCAATGTGATTATAGCTAATTCAAATGGTGACCTGTTTGTATTCTCTCACAATCAACAGCACCTTTGGATCTGGGGTCGTTTCTCCTTCCACAGGTGTTCTTCTGAGTGACTTTATACAGGGTCAGAGTTCCTCACAGAGCTTTGATGCTCTTTACTGGGCTTGTCCAACAGTGCTATTGTACGGAACTGACAATGACGTCTTGGGGCTGTCCGCCTCTGGAGGAAACTCAATACCATTTTCTCTGGCTCAGGTCATTTTTAATCATCTTCTTCTGGACAAAGATCTCACAGAATCAGTGAGTGAATCCCTGGTGAAGGTTCCTCCTCAGAGTTCTGACCCTTGGCTGCGGTATTTGGGTCTTCAGGGTAAAGGCACAGAAGGTTTGTTAGCAGTTGAAGTGCAGGCAGAACATGTTCATGTTGTGAGGTCCCATGGACCTTGCTGTTATCCTGCAGGATTTTAGATGCTCAGATGTTAGTACAGAGGATAACCTACACCAGCATGTTCCAGAAAGTGGAACTTACATTCGGAAGTTCCAAGCAAGTTATTTCTTATTTGTGTCAATTGCAGAGCTCCATTTTGTGAACGTATTAATGCCTGCATGGGCCACGACTATGTACTCAGATTGAGATAGCTGGGATTCACCCTGATTGATCTGTCAGTGCAGGTACTGAGGTGGAGACCAGTGTGGGAGGGTATTTAAAGTAATCTATGCTACTCAGTAGATTTAAGCATTGCTCAATGTTTGTATTCAGCTAGCGATTGTACAGAATGTCTGCAACGAGCTATCCACATACAGAGGACAATCCGTCCTATTCTGGCCCCGGAGTATGATCGGCTCTGTGGTTCTTGGTGACCCCACAAAGCTTTTTATACAATGACAGTATGTGCCATGTGGTCATCTCAGAGGACAATCCTTCCTATACTGGCACCTGAGTACGATCGGCTCTGTGGTTCTAGGTGACCCCACAAGGCTCTTTATGCAATGACGGTATGTGCCGTACGGTCATCTCATGAGATCTGTTGTGTGATAACTTGTAGTACCGTACACGTGGAATATAGTGTGAGCTAGATGTGACTCTTAAGGCCATGTGACCGGTACGTGTTTAGAAGAGGGGCCCAGGTTCTGCCCAGAGAGGAGCTGCAGGAAGTCTTGTTCTGTCCATCCAGAACCCACAAGAGAAGATGCACCAAGTGAGATGCATCAGGCAGGTTTGTGCCAGAATTAGGTGATGATCTATTATAAGTCAATGTTTCGCCATCCATTAATGTATGTATCTCTGTGTTCTGCAGGTGTGGAGCACTTACTCCTAAAGCAGAGAGATGTGCTTTGCAGGGGTGGGGCACTTACTCCTAAAGCAGAGAGATGTGGGAGGAGATTATTTCACCATCCATTAATGTATGTATCTCTGTGCTCTGCAGGGGTGGGGCACTTACTCCTAAAGCAGAGAGATGTGGGAGGGGATTATTTCACCATCCATTAATGTATGTACAGTATCTCTGTGCTCCGCAGGGGTGGGGCCCTTACTCCTAAAGCAGAGAGAAGTGGGAGGAGATTATTTCACCATCCATTAATGCATGTATCTCTGTGCTCTGCAGGGGTGGGTCACTTACTCCTAAAGCAGAAAGATGTGGGAGATTATTTCACCATACATTAATGTATGTATGTATCTCTGTGCTCTGCAGGGGTGGGGCACTTACTCCTAAAGCAGAGAGATGTAGGAGGAGATTATTTCACCATCCATGAATGTATGTATCTCTGTGCTCTGCAGGGGTGGGGCACTTACTCCTAAAGCAGAGAGATGTGGGAGGGGATTATTTCACCATCCATTAATGTATGTACAGTATCTCTGCTCCGCAGGGGTGGGGCACTTACTCCTAAAGCAGAGAGAAGTGGGAGGAGATTATTTCACCATCCATTAATGTATATATCTCTGTGCTCCTAAAGCAGAGAGAAGTGGGAGGAGATTATTTCACCATCCATTAATGCATGTATCTCTGTACTCTGCAGGGGTGGGGCACTTACTCCTGAAGCAGAGAGATGTGGGAGGGGATTATTTCACTATCCATTAATGTATGTACAGTATCTCTGTGCTCTGCAGGGGTGGGGCACTTACTCCTAAAGCAGAGAGATGTGGGAGGAGATTATTTCACCATACATTAATGTATCTCTGTGCTCTGCAGGGGTGGGGCACTTACTCCTAAAGCAGAGAGATGTGGGAGGAGATTATTTCACCATCCATTAATGCATGTATCTCTGTGCTCTGCAGGGGTGGGGCACTTACTCCTAAAGCAGAGAGATGTGGGAAGGGATTATTTCACCATCCATGAATGTATGTACAGTATCTCTGCTCCGCAGGGGTGGGGCACTTACTCCTAAAGCAGAGAGATTTGGGAGGAGAGATCTATGAATCTTGCTGCTCTGCTCTACTGCTCTGTCTTACACAGCCTTGCACAGTGTGTCCATGGTGCGAAAAGGGTTAAAGAAAAATTATCTAAGTGTAGATATTTAAGTCAACACTTCTTTATTTCCATAAAATACCTTCAAGTCCACTAACCAAGAACACACTGCCACAGAATTCAGGTAAACAAGACTTGCATCCAGGGCCCGAGACTTACAACCAGCCTGGTAAATACGGACAGCGTCTGTGGCGCCTGCTCCTCACTCAACAACGCTGTCTGTATTTACCACGCTGGTCAATACTGGCAGTGTGTTACTATGTTATAACTGGCAGTGTGTTATGTCATAACGCTGGCAGCATGTTATTATGTCATAACGCTGGCAGTGTGTTATTATGTCATAACGCTGGCAGTGTGTTATTATGTCATAACGCTGGCAGTGTGTTATTATGTCATAATGCTGGCAGTGTGTTATTATGTCATAACGCTGGCAGTGTGTTATGTCATAATGCTGGCAGTGTGTTGTTATGTCATAACGCTGGCAGTGTGTTGTTAATTCATAACGGTGGCAGTGTGTCGTTAATTCATAACGGTGGCAGTGTGTTATTATGTCATAACGCTGGCAGTGTGTTATGTCATAATGCTGGCAGTGTGTTGTTATGTCATAACGCTGGCAGTGTGTTGTTAATTCATAACGGTGGCAGTGTGTCGTTAATTCATAACGGTGGCAGTGTGTTATTATGTCATAACGCTGGCAGTATGTTGTTATGTCATAACGCTGGCAGTGTGTTAAGTCTGTGGACTCTGTTTAAGCCATTTTATGGGAATAAAGAACTGTTGATTTTAAAATCTACCATCTTTTGTTTTTTCTGTAACCATTTTCCTCGCTTATTGGGACGTATAAGACGGAGACATTGCTGCCAGTATCTGTTTGGAGAAGATCGATTGCATGCTGCTTAAAGTGAACTGTAGAATAGTAAAAGCCACTGGAGTCACAAGTGTCATGCAAAATACTCCATACGATCCGCACCATCAAAAAATTGTATCTTTATTTATAGCTCATAAAAACAATTAAAATCCATCTGTGGGTTTGTGCAAAAATGATGACGCACAGGCGTTTCGGGCCATCGTAGGTCCTTTCTCAAATCATGACCAGCCCACAATGTTCTCTAGTCCATACAACAGTTCATTTGAAGCTTCAAAGAGGACCACATAGAAGACTGCAGGATTAACATACATGCATATTCATGATCCCAGACATCCAATAGAAAACCACAGAGTAGTGCATTCAAATAGACATCCAAAATTACTTCTCATATATTGCATATGATCTCCTAATACTATCATACATTTTATCTACAACATGGATACTCACCAACTGCCTCACATGTATAAAATACATGTGGAAAAAGCAAGATACACTCAGGGATCACAGTATCCAATTGTAATATAGCCTACAGCGTCCGCCATAGGACTATGTCCAATCACTGCGAGGACATCCAGTAGACCCATACTCCACATTAGCCAATCATGTGTGCAGCGGCGGAACGGAAGCGTCGCTATATACAAAAACTTCCGCATCTAAATGCGGAAATGGCTATAAGGAGCGCCACCCAATCACGGGGGACATACCAAGTCTCCCAGCCAATGAAAAAACGCGGCGATCACGTCCGCCTAAGGAAGTGCAGCAAATCGCCGACCAATGCGGGGGCAGTAAATATGGCCAATAGCAACGGCACCTACGCTGTCCGCCCAAGGAAAAGGACTACACAGCCATCCAATGGCTGAGCTGCCGACAATGTCTCCATCCACCTATCAAAACCTAACCCGCACCGTCCGCCTCTGAAAGCGAAACAAACACATAAAGGGGCAATCTAATAGAACGCCCCTATTCAAATTAGCCATGTGGAGAGCAGGGAATACATGAACTTCCCCACAGCATCAGACAGTATATATTCGATCAAAAGTATTAAATGGATAATCATAAGCCGGATAAGCGAGGTGAGGGCATATATAAATTATAACACCAATAAGGAAAAACAACAATTATATGAAAGAGTATAAACACCTCACCAACTTCACCGGCGCATGATGGCCACTAATGGAAAGGAACAAACAATGCATAAAAGCCTTAAATCACAGCAGTAAGGTCGTAGTCTCTATTAAGGCCCTTGGGTTCACAAGTCTCCAACTTATTTATCCAATAAAATTCCCTCAAAGCTAGCAATTTTTGTCTATCTCCCCCCCCCCCCCCCCCCCCCCCTACGCAATTGAGGTATCCCTTCAATCACCTGAACCCTTAGTTGTGCTAGAGAATGATTTTTGTTACAAAAATGTTCAGATACAGTTAAATCCCTATTTTTGTTCCTAATGTTGGAATTGTGTGAGGCAATACGGTCCTTGAGGGGTTGAGTTGTCTTCCCCACATACCCCAAGCCGCAAGGACATTTTAACAGATAAATCACATATCTGGATTCACAATTATAGAATCCTTTAATCTTATATCTAGTCCCTCGGCTTGGGTGGATGAAGACATCCCCCCTGACCATATAGCTACACAAATGGCAATTTAAGCATGGATAATTACCATTCCTTTTGTTAGTCATAACTTCCACCGGGCCCAGATCATTTTTAACCAATTTGTCTCTTAGTGATGGAGCTTTTTTATATGAAAGGAGGGGGTAATCATGAAACTCTTTTACTGTAGGAAGGCCCGGTCTCAAAATCGGCCAGTGTCTATTAATAATATGTGCTATTTTATCCGCAAGTACATTATAGGTCAATACACAAGGTATTCTTTCTAAGATCCCCAATTTAATTGCACCTCGTCTCAAACCCGTATTTCCCCTAGATCTAAATTTGAAATCATCACTCAAACATATTAAAGGATATTTTCTGGCCAAAAATTTATATTTCATTTCCTCCAATCGTTTCTCTCTCATAACGGGATCCCCCACTATTCTTTCAATACGTTTAAACTGACCTTTCGGTATGTTAAATCGGGTGTGTGGTGGGTGAAAAGATTCAAAATGGAGGATAGAATTTCTATCCGTTTCTTTGACGTATAAATCCGTCGTCAAACGTCTCTCATTTTTTATAACCCATGTATCCAAAAAGCTGACTCTCTGTCGGTCAGCATGGACTGTAAGTTGTATCTGGGGACATTTGTCATGCAGCTCCGAAACAAAAATATCTAGGCTCGAACGTGGCCCCCTCCAAATAAAAAAAAATCATCAATATACCATTTCCACGTTATAGCAAACTTACAAAAAAGTTGACTCGAAAAAACAAATGCCTCTTCATATAGTCCCATAAAGAGGTTAGCATAGGAGGGGGCCACGTTCGAGCCCATCGCCGTACCACGGCGCTGCATATAAAATGTAGATTCAAAAAGAAAATAATTGTTTCTCAAAATCAGTTCTAGTAGCCGCATGACAAAATCTTTTTGTCCCACATCAAAATCAGAACATAACATTAAGTAAAATTCTACTGCTTCCAAACCACCTTCATGTGGTATGGCCGTATACAAACTACTCACGTCCATGGTCACCAGCAGAGAGTGCTCTACCACCTCACCAATTCCCGCAATAACATCCAAAAATTGTTGAGTGTCCTTAAGGTAGGAATCCAAATTGATCATCATTGGCCTGAGTATCCCGTCGAGAAAAATTGCAATATTAGAAAACACAGAATCGATGCCTGAAACAATCGGGCGACCAGGGGGGTGTTCTAAACATTTATGAATTTTAGGAAGAATATGTAAAATAGGGATCCTAGGATATTCTTTTATCAAAAACTTTTTGAGATCTCTATCTATCGTACCTTTGAAAACTGCCTCATCTACAATTTTCCATAAATGTTTAGAACACCCCCCTGGTCGCCCGATTGTTTCAGGCATCGATTCTGTGTTTTCTAATATTGCAATTTTTCTCGACAGGATACTCAGGCTGTGACGGTTCCGAGACCACAGAGCCCAGAGACACAGCGTATAGCGGCAGATTAAACAAAACCCGACTGGCGGGGCATTTATTGGTCACACAGTTCACACAAAAAGTTCACAATATTACTATATAATCCACAAAGGAGTGTCCGATTCCCCCTACCAAGCAGTCACAATTCCCAGCTTCGCAGGCAAAGCAACATAAGTCCCAAAGTTCCAGTAACTCCACCAATAGAAGGTGTCCAAGAGGTGCACAACAGATCCCAACAGTCCCAATAGATGCAGTTCTCATCAGTCCCAATATCCAGTAGACATCCGACAAGTCTACAGGACCAGATGCAGGTGAGATACACCAGTCCACAGTCCAGGGCCTCAGGACACTAAGTTCAGCACATCCTATCTGTGTCCTGGCGGCATGGGGAATTCTCCTGGCTCACAATAGATCCTGGGAGCTACTCTCCCTTCCCCAGACACAATCCAACTCCTTTCCATGAGGTACAAACATGAAACCAGCTCTGCTCTCAGGTGCCTAGCTGTCTGCCTCCTGTGGAGAGCCAACCACTCAGCAGCCTAAATAGTGAATGGCCTTAGGCTGATAAGGTGTATCTCTGATGTCTCCAGAGGGTGGGGGAAGGGTGAGTTTTCTATGGGACAACAAATACAGTACTGTACATTAGAGTCTGCAGTACTAATCCAATCATCCATTGTCACACAGACCAATGGTGATCAATTTGGATTCCTACCTTAAGGACACTCAACAATTTTTGGATGTTATTGCGGGTATTGGTGAGGTGGAAGAGCACTCTCTGCTGGTGACCATGGACGTGAGTAGTTTGTATACGGCCATACCACATGAAGGTGGTTTGGAAGCAGTAGAATTTTACTTAATGTTTTGTTCTGATTTTGATGTGGGACAGAAAGATTTTGTCATGCGGCTACTAGAACTGATTTTGAGAAACAATTATTTTCTTTTTGAATCCACATTTTATATGCAGCGCCGTGGTACGGCGATGGGCTCGAACGTGGCCCCCTCCTATGCTAACCTCTTTATGGGACTATATGAAGAGGCATTTGTTTTTTCGAGTCAATTTTTTTGTAAGTTTGCTATAAAGTGGAAACGGTATATTGATGATATTTTTTTGATTTGGAGGGGGCCACGTTCGAGCCTAGATATTTTTGTTTCGGAGCTGCATGACAAATGTCCCCAGATACAACTTACAGTCCATACTGACCGACAGAGAGTCAGCTTTTTGGATACATGGGTTATAAAAAATGAGAGACGTTTGACGACGGATTTATACGTCAAAGAAACGGATAGAAATTCTATCCTCCATTTTGAATCTTTTCACCCACCATACACCCGATTTAACATACCGAAAGGTCAGTTTAAACGTATTGAAAGAATAGTGGGGGATCCCGTTATGAGAGAGAAACGATTGGAGGAAATGAAATATAAATTTTTGGCCAGAAAATATCCTTTAATATGTTTGAGTGATGATTTCAAATTTAGATCTAGGGGAAATACGGGTTTGAGACGAGGTGCAATTAAATTGGGGATCTTAGAAAGAATACCTTGTGTATTGACCTATAATGTACTTGCGGATAAAATAGCACATATTATTAATAGACACTGGCCGATTTTGAGACCGGGCCTTCCTACAGTAAAAGAGTTTCATGATTACCCCCTCCTTTCATATAAAAAAGCTCCATCATTAACAGACAAATTGGTTAAAAATGATCTGGGCCCGGTGGAAGTTATGACTAACAAAAGGAATGGTAATTATCCATGCTTAAATTGCCATTTGTGTAGCTATATGGTCAGGGGGGATGTCTTCATCCACCCAAGCCGAGGGACTAGATATAAGATTAAAGGATTCTATAATTGTGAATCCAGATATGTGATTTATCTGTTAAAATGTCCCTGCGGCTTGGGGTATGTGGGGAAGACAACTTAACCCCTCAAGGACCGTATTGCCTCACACAAATCCAACATTAGGAACAAAAATAGGGATTTAACTGTATCTGAACATTTTTGTAACAAAAATCATTCTCTAGCACAACTAAGGGTTCAGGTGATTGAAGGGATACCTCAATTGCGTAGGGGGGGGGGGGGGGGGGAGATAGACAAAAATTGCTAGCTTTGAGGGAATTTTATTGGATAAATAAGTTGGAGACTTGTGAACCCAAGGGCCTTAATAGAGACTACGACCTTACTGCTGTGATTTAAGGCTTTTATGCATTGTTTGTTCCTTTCCATTAGTGGCCATCATGCGCCGGTGAAGTTGGTGAGGTGTTTATACTCTTTCATATAATTGTTGTTTTTCCTTATTGGTGTTATAATTTATATATGCCCTCACCTCGCTTATCCGGCTTATGATTATCCATTTAATACTTTTGATCGAATATATACTGTCTGATGCTGTGGGGAAGTTCATGTATTCCCTGCTCTCCACATGGCTAATTTGAATAGGGGCGTTCTATTAGATTGCCCCTTTATGTGTTTGTTTCGCTTTCAGAGGCGGACGGTGCGGGTTAGGTTTTGATAGGTGGATGGAGACATTGTCGGCAGCTCAGCCATTGGATGGCTGTGTAGTCCTTTTCCTTGGGCGGACAGCGTAGGTGCCGTTGCTATTGGCCATATTTACTGCCCCCGCATTGGTCGGCGATTTGCTGCACTTCCTTAGGCGGACGTGATCGCCGCGTTTTTTCATTGGCTGGGAGACTTGGTATGTCCCCCGTGATTGGGTGGCGCTCCTTATAGCCATTTCCGCATTTAGATGCGGAAGTTTTTGTATATAGCGACGCTTCCGTTCCGCCGCTGCACACATGATTGGCTAATGTGGAGTATGGGTCTACTGGATGTCCTCGCAGTGATTGGACATAGTCCTATGGCGGACGCTGTAGGCTATATTACAATTGGATACTGTGATCCCTGAGTGTATCTTGCTTTTTCCACATGTATTTTATACATGTGAGGCAGTTGGTGAGTATCCATGTTGTAGATAAAATGTATGATAGTATTAGGAGATCATATGCAATATATGAGAAGTAATTTTGGATGTCTATTTGAATGCACTACTCTGTGGTTTTCTATTGGATGTCTGGGATCATGAATATGCATGTATGTTAATCCTGCAGTCTTCTATGTGGTCCTCTTTGAAGCTTCAAATGAACTGTTGTATGGACTAGAGAACATTGTGGGCTGGTCATGATTTGAGAAAGGACCTACGATGGCCCGAAACGCCTGTGCGTCATCATTTTTGCACAAACCCACAGATGGATTTTAATTGTTTTTATGAGCTATAAATAAAGATACAATTTTTTGATGGTGCGGATCGTATGGAGTATTTTGCTTAAGGTGAACCGAGCACAATTTTTAGTACCAAGGGCATCTCAATAGCACATTTAATATGCATGCCAACAATGTGCCTCATGTATAAAAAATAAAAAACTTAAATTTTACCTCTTCTTTTTACATTGAAAAGTTTAGCAGAGGGTTTAACATACTTCCTCTTACTTCATGCTTCAAAGCGTTTACAGAAGTCACAGATGCTATCTTCACACCTTTCCCTGGATAAATAATGGGCAGCTAGAAGGGGAGGGGGGAACTTGGCAGCTCCTATAGCTATTAGAACCCAGAGATATAAAAGTGGTGCTTGGTTCCCTTCAACCCCCATGGAATGGAACATGCGTAGACCTCATAGCTCGGGTGGTTACAGGCTGGTAAGGGTGTTGGTATCCTGAGTGGTGGCACTTGTGGCCTGATGAAGCAGTGGTGGTGCATCTCTAACAGTGGTATCCTGAGGAATTGTGCACTGAATATTGGAATTGATATATGAACTGTTGTTGAGTGACCAGTTTGGCTGCACTCCTTTGGGACTTCAGTGAGGTATTTACACAGGACCGGTTGCACTGATACTTTTTTTTGTGTTTTTATTCCGGCATTGACCCCGATGGTGGGGAGGTGGTTACGGGATCTGAAAAGCTCTTTGAATTTTCCCGCTGCATTGTTAGAAGGGGGGGAGACAAAGTTATTTATTTAGGGACAGGTCCAGCAGGTGGTCTCATTTCAAACACTTTAGTCCAGCCACATCTCCCTTGATGCGCAGCTTGGACGCAGGACCATAGAGGGGATATTTTTGTGACAATTGGACATGAGTTTGGACATTCAGTCCCCACTATGTCCATTGTGTTGTGGAATCTAGTCTGGCTGATTATTCACGCACAATTCTACCTCATACACACCACAGCCATGGAACTAAACGTATATTTAAGAAATCATTTTGAAAATGTTGGAAATTGTTTGTATGTTCGGCAATATTCTTCACCTGGAAATGCACTGAGTGGTCATCATGTTTAATATTTAAAATCTGTACCGGCAGAAGAGCCAACTGGGAATCTAGACGTTTGTATTTATATTCTGCGGTATCAGTAATTATGGAATGTATTTGTAAATAAACTGTATATATCAGGATACCTCGTCTTCCTTTGTGTGAGTTGTTCTATGTAAGTTCTCATGTCTCGGCCTGGAGAGGCGAGCACACAGATCACGATCATCATATAGGAAATCATTATTTGATCCTCTGCTAAAGTTGTAAGTTTGCCCACTTATAAAGACCCACACACACACTACTTACCCACACACACACTACCCACCCACACACACACTACCCACACACACACACACACACACTACCCACACACACACACACTACCCACACACACACACACACACACTACCCACACACTGACACACACACTACCCACACACACACTACCCACACACACACACTACCCACACACACACTACCCACACACACACACACACACTGTACACACCACACACACACCACACACACACCACACACTGTACACACACACACCACACACTGTACACACACACACCACACACACACACCACACACACACTGTACACACCACACACACACTGTACACACCACACACTGTACACATACACACCACACACATACACACTGTACACACACACACTGTACACACCACACACACACACACACACACACACACACACACACACACACACACACACACACACACACACACACACACACTACCCACACACAGACACACACACACTGACACACACACACTGTACACACCACACACACACACTGTACACACCACACACACAACACACACTGTACACACCACACACACACACACTGTACTCACACCACACACACACTGTACACACACACTGTACACACCACACACACACACTGACACACACACACACTGTACACACCACACACACACACACTGTACACACCACACACACACACCACACACAAAACACACACTGTACACACCACACACACCACACACACCCACACACTGTATACACACACACACACACACAAACACTGTATACACACCACACACACACACACACTGTACACACCACACACACACACACACACACTGTACACACCACACACAACACACACACACACAACACACACACACACACACACACTGTACACACCACACACCACACACACCCACTGTATACACACACACACACACACACACACTGTACACAACACACACCCACACACTGTATACACACACACACACACACACACTGTACACACACACACACCACACACACGTATATGAATGTGACCTATCGATAGAAGTGTAACATGGCATTGCCAGCATACACTAGCAGTTTTGACTAGCAGTTTTGCCCTCAACTGGTCAAGTTTAACGCGTATGTATACAGTTTATACGTCACAGACATGACCTTATAGGGTCCCCCTAATCTGCTAATCAGTATACAGTGCTACCTAGTCCAACATGTTATATCCTTTACAAGGGCTTCATCAGGGGCAAGACAAAGTGTAAGTGCATAGTGGTAAAAGGTATTACTGGAAATGTAACATAACAGCCATATTAAAGGACCACTGATGCAAGAGGGATATGGAGGCTGCCATATTTATTTCCTTTTGAACAATGCACGTTGCCTGGCTGCCCTGCTGATCCTCTGCCTCTAATACATAAAGCCATAGATCCTGAACTAGCATACAAATGAGATGTTACTGACAACAATCTGACAAGATTAGCTGTATGCTTGTTTCAGGTGTGCAACTGAGACACTACTGCAGCTAAAGAAATCAGCAGGACTGCCAGGCAACTGGTATTGTTTAAAAGGAAATAAGCATGGCAGCCCCCAAATACCTATTGCTTCAGTTGTCCATTAAAGACAATGCACAAACAAAAGGCGCTCAAACTTTTGCGTGCATTCCACAGTAATCCCGCTTCTGCGCAGGTGCAGATTTTATGTAACCGGAAACGGGAGCGCTATGAAGGAGGCGCGGGTGGCCAGGACAGCGCACTAGATCGGATTCAGCAACGATTTGTGCTTTCCAAAAGTGCTTGGCTAATGTACGCCTATGTCGGTGATTCCACCAGAGCGGTGGCGGTTTGCTGAAATCACAGTCATTCTCATTCAGGAAATGCAGGGGCCAAAAATCGCATTCTTTGAAATGACTTCAGAAATCACTCTGTTAATAGTAGCAAAATCGGCCTCAACTAACGTTTTTGTGAGTGACTTGCGATGTGTATGGGCCCCAGGCCTTCTGGATGTACAGACCGCAATCTAACCTGGTGTGACCAATGATACTATTTCACGAAAAGGGTTCCAGCTTTTCCCCAAATAAACTTAAAGGACAATTGCAATGAGAGAGATATGGAGGCTGATCTATTTATTTCCTTTTAAGCAATATCAGTTACCTGGCAGCCCTGCTGATCCTCTGCCTCTAATACTATTACCCATAGCCCCCGAACAAGCATGCAGCAGATCAGGTGTTTCTGATATTATTGTCAGATCTGACAAGATTAGCTGCATGTTTGTTTCTGGTGTGATTCAGACACTACTGCAGCCAAATAGATCAGCAGGGCTGCCAGGCAACTGGTATTGTTTAACAGGGAATAAATATGGCTGCCTCTGTTTCCACTCATTACAGTTGACCACACCAGTGAAAAATGTAAGCAGTTAAAATTTGACAGAACCGACAGGTCTTGGACTAGTCTATCTCCTCATGGGGGGATTCTCAGGATTTTCTTTGTTTTAAAAGCATTTACTTAATGGCAATGTAACTGCCAAAATATTAAGATACCAGCCAGCCTCCCAACTCACTTGCACACTATGTTGTCAGTTAAGACGTAGCAACTGCTGTTCAGGAAAACCCTGAGAATCCCCCGTGAGTAAATGGGCTAGTCCATAAGCTGTCGGTTCTGTTGCTTACTTTTTTCTGCTGGGAGTGGTCCTGTAAGGAACTGTTTGAGCTGCAGGTTTTGTAGAGGTGGACCGTTGTAGGTAAAGCTATATTTACACGTAGGAGCCTTATAAATAGAAGGCAAGGTAAGAAGCTAATCCAGGACTTTGTTCCCATTCCCGGGGCTGGCTGGTTGTTACTTATTGACTTTTGTCATCGGCAAATCACCCGACCAACAGCTGAGGGCAATTAGGAGGAGGTGAAAGACTCTTATTGCAGTAACTTTACTCATTTATTGCCAGTGACTCATATAAGCACACTGCCGGCATGTGACTCGGATGGTCTGGCCGAGGAGGCTGAGGTAATGCCTAGTACACACCATACTTATGCTAGGTACACACTATGAGATTTTATAGTCGATTTACTGTCAGATCGATTATTTCCAACATGTCTGATTTGCTTTCCGATCAGTTTCCGAGCATTTTCCGATCTACAGTGGGTTGCAAAAGTATTCAGCCCCCTTGAAGTTTTCCACATTTTGTCACGTTGCTGCCACAAACATGCATCAATTTTATTGGAATTCCACATGAAAGACCAATACAAATTGGTGTACACATGAGAAGTGCAACGCAAATCATCCATGATTCCAAACATTTTTTTACAAATCAATAACTGCAAAGTGGGGTGTGCGTAATTATTCAGCCCCCTGAGTCAATACTTTGTAGAACCACCTTTTGCTGCAATTACAGCTGCCAGTCTTTTAGGGTATGTCTCTACCAGCTTTGCACATCTAGAGACTGAAATCCTTGCCCATTCTTCTTTGCACAAGTCTACCACCATCGAGTCTATCCTTTGCTCCTCCATCATCGTCTGGTATTCTGGGGCAAATGCAAGGGACAAACACAAACTCCAAAGGGTAATCAATGCTGCTGAGAAGATCATCGGGTCACCTCTGCCGCCCCTGGACATCCTGCAGTCATCTAGAATGAGGTCCAGGGCAAACAGGATCATTCAGGACCCCTCCCACCCTGGCAGTCGCTTCTTCGTCCCCCTCCCTCTAGGTCGCCGTTATAGGACCATTCTCACCAAAACCACGAGGCACAAAAACACCTTCTTTCCCCAAGCGGTTGCTCTACTTAATTCTACTTAATCATGCACTCTCCCAACTGATCTCCCTAATCTCTCCCAGCCACCCCCCTGCGGAATACGCGCACAGAAGGAACTTTCTCCAGCTGGCCACGCAGTACCACATGTCACCGTATAGTATGTCCGCTTTGCATAAGATAGTCCTGCCAACCTGATCTATGAACTGCTGCTGTCTGTCAAACTGACGTCTGGGTGTCTCTGTAGCTAAGAATCTGTTCCATGTGTGTTTGCCAATTGCTGTCACTGCCTGTCAACTGCGGTTGTGTCTATGTAGCCATATCTGTACCATGTTGTTGTTGCTTTTTATGCCAAATGTTTTTGATGCTTTCTATGCCAATTGCCGTGTGTCCACAAAAAATTCCGGGTGCGGCTCCGGCCGCACTTGGCGAATAAAGTTGATTCTGATTCTGACAACCGCTCCAGCTCAGTCAGATTAGATGGACAGCGTTTGTGAACAGCAGTTTTCAGATCTTGCCACAGATTCTCGATTGGATTTAGATCTGGACTTTGACTGGGCCATTCTAACACATGGATATGTTTTGTTTTAACCCATTCCATTGTTGCCCTGGCTTTATGTTTAGGGTCATTGTCCTGCTGGAAGGTGAACCTCCGCCCCCAGTCTCAAGTCTTTTGCAGTCTCCAAGAGGTTTTCTTCCAAGATTGCCCTGTATTTGGCTCCATCCATCTTCCCATCAACTCTGACCAGCTTCCCTGTCCCTGCTGAAGAGATGCACCCCCCGAGCATGATGCTGCCACCACCATATTAGACAGTGGGGATGGTGTGTTCAGAGTGATGTGCAGTGTTAGTTTTCTGCCACACATAGCGTTTTGCATTTTGGCCAAAAAGTTCCATTTTGGTCTCATCTGACCAGAGCACCTTCTTCCATATGTTTGCTGTGTCCCCCACATGGCTTGTGGCAATCTGCAAACGGGACTTCTTATGCTTTTCTGTTAACAATGGCTTTCTTCTTTCCACTCTTCCATAAAGGCCAACTTTGTGCAGTGCACGACTAATAGTTGTCCTATGGACAGAGTCTCCCACCTGAGCTGTAGATCTCTGCAGCTCGTCCAGAGTCACCATGGGCCTCTTGACTGCATTTCTGATTAGCGCTCTCCTTGTTCGGCCTGTGAGTTTAGGTGGACGGCCTTGTCTTGGTAGGTTTACAGTTGTGCCATACTCCTTCCATTTCTGAATGGTCGCTTGAACAGTGCTCCTTGGGATGTTCAAGGCTTTGGAAATCTTTTTGTAGCCTAAGCCTGCTTTAAATTTCTCAACAACTTTATCCCTGACCTGTCTGGTGTGTTCTTTGGACTTCATGGTGTTGTTGCTCCCAGTATTCTCTTAGACAACCTCTGAGGCCATCACAGAGCAGCTGTATTTGTACTGTCATTAGATTACACACAGGTGCACTCTATTTAGTCATTAGCACTCATCAGGCAATGTCTATGGGCAACTGACTGCACTCAGACCAAAGGGGGCTGAATAATTACGCACACACCACTTTGCAGTTATTTATTTGTAAAAAATGTTTGGAATCATGTATGATTTTCGTTCCACTTCTCACGTGTACACCGCTTTGTATTGGTCTTTCACGTGGAATTCCAATAAAATTGTTGCTTGTTTGCGGCAGTAATGTGACAAAATGTGGAAAACTTCAAGGGGGCCAAATACTTTTGCAAGCCACTGTATATGCTATTACAGTTAACGGAAATCGATCGGAAAATGCTCGGAAATCGATCGGAAAGCAAATCGGAAATAATCGATCTGACAGTAAATCAACCATAAAATCTCATAGTGCGTATCCAGCATTAGATTTTCTGTTAGATTATTTTCTGTAAAGTACTGGTAGAGACTGGTCATTATCTCTGGTGCATTGTCTTCTGGTTATCTCCTGCTGAGTAGAACAATGCCTAATTGCTCGGCAGATAGATGGTTAGATAGATAATTTCCAACATGTTGGAAATTTTCGATCTGGCAGGTAAATCTAAAGGCTCGTACACATGTTAGATTTTCGCAAACGACCCGTCGTTTGGACGTTTGAACGTCCGGTCATTTGGACGTCAAATCGGGCGTGTGTACGGTCTGTCGTTCAGCTGATAAGCCTGGATTTGAACGATCCGCCAAGCAGAGCGCTCAAGTCCAGTCTTATCAGCTGAACGACAAACCATACACGCGCCCGATTTGACGTCCAAATGACCAGACGTTCAAACGACGGTTCGTTTGCGAAAATCCAACGTGTGTATGTACTTTAACAATTGTATGATGTGTACCTAGCATAACACCAGATACAGCAGTGCTGTTGAGATCATGTGACTCTGATGGTCTGGCCAAGCCTAGAGCCAGCGAGGACACAGGTAACACCAGATCCGGCAGCACTGCTGAGATCATGTGACTCTGATGGTCTGCCCTCTGGCCAAGCCTAGAGCCAGCGAGGACACAGGTAATACCTGATCCGGCAGTGCTGCTGAGATCATGTGACTCTTATGGTCTGCCCTCTGGTAAGCCTACAGCCAGCGAGGACACAGGTAACACCAGATCCGGCAGTGCTGCGGAGATCATGTGACTCTGATGGTCTACCCTCTGGCCAAGCCTAGAGCCAGCGAGGACACAGGTAACACCAGATCCGGCAGCACTGCTGAGATCATGTGACTGATGGTCTGGCCAAGCCTAGAGCCAGCGAGGACACTGGTAATACCAGATCCGGCAGTGCTGCTGAGATCATGTGCTTCTGATGGTCTGCCCTCTGGCCAAGCCTAGAGCCAGTGAGGACACAGGTAACACCAGATCCGGCAGTGCTGCTGAGATCATGTGACTCTGATGGTCTGGCCAAGCCTAGAGCCAGCGAGGACACAGGTAACACCAGATCCGGCAGCACTGCTGAGATCGGAGCACTTGGGTTTTGCCAGTCTATATTCCAGGGAAACAGGCCCTATTCATCAAGACTTGCCTGTGACTGTTCCCTTCTCTACTAATTGTCTTACAAAATTATATTCAGGACTGCCTTTCTGCAGAGGCCATTTAGGCCATAACCTGGGGTGTGTGCCGGACATGGAGGAGGAGGCTGCCAGTGGGGAAAAACAACTGGAAGAGGAGGCTGCTGCCCAAGGGAGATGCACCTTGAAAAGGGACTGCTGTGTAGTTAGGTTACACATACAAGGGGGCTGCACATGAAGTTGGAGGGGGCTCTATACATTATCATTTGTGGGCTGCACATGGAATGGGAGGGGTCCTCAGTGTATTGATGTTACACATACAAGGGGGCTGCACATGGAATGGGAGGGGTCCTCAGTGTATTGATGTTACACATATAAGGGGGCTGCACATGGAATTGGAGGGGCACATCTACCAATCGTACCTTGGAAGGCGTCTACCTAATACTGGGGCACATCTGTCTAGTGGGGCTATCTCGTACAGGGATAGGAATGCCTAAAGTATATTGGGGGGTGGGGGCAATCTACACAACAGTGGCGGCACCTTGGAATCTCCTCCTATAGTACTGGAGACCCTTGTTCCGGCCCTGTTCGTGACTTACCGGAAGGTGAACTATTCTACCAAATCCAAGAATGGTCGGTCATTGATTATAGATTCATCAGATTGTATGTGTGTGTTGACTGATCCAGAACAATGCATCTCACAGAGGATTTACATACATGTATGTAGAAATGAGCAAAATAACCACAACACAGCTCTCAAAAGTGACCATTTATCATGTGCAATCTGACCCCTCGCCCACACAGACACATGCCATCTGAGGAGATGGAGACATGGAAGCACCATACAGATGGGCAACACGGCAGAAGTCTGGAGAATGCCAGAGAGCGCTGGGAATGTAGAACATCTCTTCAAGTAGATCCGGTAGAGAGCAGAACGTTCCAGTGAGTGGTTGGGTGTGGCGGCCATTGTTCAGAGTCAGGTGGTTCAACTCTGATCTTCTGGTCCACCAATCATCTGTCTCAGCACCACAGGTATTGTCCCCACGCCCCTCTCTGTGTGGCAGCAATGGTTATCACAGCCAGGGCGTGGGATGGAGAAATAACATGGACATTATGACCAGTTGGAGAATATACACATTATGGTGAACAAACATATGGGTGCCATTTCTGGTGTGCTGAACAAACTGGCTCCTCTGATCTAACAAGAGTGGCCATGAAGGCTACCTCTGAGTGACAGATGCATGGCATTTATCTTCAGCAGTATAATGCTCCTACCCTAAACTGTGGACACTCATAGGACATTACTTAATACGGTTCTTCCAAACTGTAAATGATTTGTGGGATCACTCAAGCTTCCCAAACACAATGTTTGCAGCCCTCACCTGAAGACCACTATGGGTTTTTTCTTTTGTGGAGGCATGTGCAGGAGGGAGGCTGATGCCTAACGGAGTTCTTCTTAGACATTAGGAGATGTGTGGGGGACAGGTGAGCTGCTTACCCTCAGCACATGCTTGGTGGGGGGGGGGGGGGGTGTAACACATCACATGGGGGGGGGAAACTTGGCCCTTGAGGACTGGAGATGGACATCCCTACCTTACAGCTATCCCGCATCTATAAATTCCTTGTCCCTAACCTTAAAGGACTTCCGAGGCCAAAAAGAAGAAAATTACACTATACCTTTTAAATATCTGAATCCACGGAGGACGTCCAGCGCGTCCTCCGCACCGTACCGCCGTCATTGCTGCCTTTTTCTTTCCCCCATGGCTCGGCTCGACCCCACTGAATGGGTCGCATGGCTTCCACCAGTAAGATGGCCGCCGCCTTGAGCCGCGGCTGCGCAGTACGCTTTGCCCTTAGTGCGACTGCGCAGCCTTCAGCCCGCCTCCCGCAGCGTACAGATTCCGTAATGCTGCCCAAGCGTATGTCGGGCGCGCTCACATCACTGCGAGCAGTGCATGTGAGGCCGCGCCCCCTTGACAGTACAGTATACGGAGACACGCTGGGGGAGCGAGCATTACATTCACTGTTGCAAGCGTGGATAAAGTAAGTTATTACCTTTGCCAAAGGTAATAACTTACTTTATCCACGCTTGCAACAGTGAATGTAATGCTCGCTCCCCCAGCGTGTCTCCGTATACTGTACTGTCAAGGGGGCGCGGCCTCACATGCACTGCTCGCAGTGATGTGAGCGCGCCCGACATACGCTTGGGCAGCATTACGGAATCTGTACGCTGCGGGAGGCGGGCTGAAGGCTGCGCAGTCGCACTAAGGGCAAAGCGTACTGCGCAGCCGCGGCTCAAGGCGGCGGCCATCTTACTGGTGGAAGCCATGCGACCCGTTCAGTGGGGTCGGGCCGAGCCATGGGGGAAAGAAAAAGGCAGCAATGACGGCGGTACGGTGCGGAGGACGCGCTGGACGTCCTCCGTGGATTCAGATATTTAAAAGCTATAGTGTAATTTTATTCTTTTTGGCCTCGGAAGTCCTTTAAAGAGACTCAGAGACGACAGAAAGTCCAGCTCTGATACTTACCCCATAAACACGTCTAAGTCCCACGCCGTCCTCTCACGGTTTGCCGTTCAACCACAGTGAGCTCCATTATCGGGCTTAGTCGATGCCAGTCAGGGTCTACTGCGCATGCGCAGTAGACCCGGACTGACATCACTGAGCATGGCTGAACGGCAGACCTCAGGAGGACGGCGTGGGACTTAGACATGTTTATGGGGTGGGAGAAAGCCCCGGGTAAGTATCAGAGCTGGACTTTCTGTCGTCTCCCGGTCTCTTTAAGCTTAATATTCATCACCCTATGGGTCCAGTGACGTCCCTTTGACGACAACCATTCGGCGATTTCTCTTTCTGCTCTCAATGTCACATGATGGTACTTCATGGGCACAAGTGGGAAGTCAATCGATTGCGGTACTTTGCGCAGGGCCATCGAGGATCTTACAGATCCGATGTGACAGTTGTTATCGGCGGTGTCGCTAAACATCATTCATGTGATCGCATGCCTGTACCCACATTGCAAGATCGCACATCAACCGCTCATCACTCGAAAGAAGTCACCGGTCGTCTGAAAAATCATTGGGAAATTTGTGTCGTGGGTACAGGTCTTTGCCTCTTTAGGGGGTGTAATTAAAGGGTCAATCTGTTGGATCTAGGAAACACCTGAAGATGAATATGGTCAATGGCAACCAAATGTTTGCATTCCATCAGTGATTCACTGACTGGTCTTTCTACCCGGCTTCCCAGATATTGGTATACATGTAACTCTTGACTGGCAGTTGTTCTTTGGCAATGTAAGTGTAAATTATTTAAGCCTCGTCCACATTTGTTATCTACTACTGATGTGGACCCATAGAAGACTATACTGGTAGAATCATGCGGCTTCTCCAGTTCTGACACACTTGGCCCCTGCTTGCATGCACACGTGGACCCCAAGGACCACCCTCAGCCTTGTGGAAGATGTGCTTTTCATGAGGAAAGATGAGAAAAAAATAAAGTGGAAATAATGTCTTAGACAACATCCAAAATGAATATGAATACTGGCACCAGACAGTTGGGTATCCAGCTTGGGCTTGGCTGTCCTTATCGGACAGCTCTGGCCATGACTTCAACAAATCTGGTGATTTTGGCGGATGTGTGATCAAACAAATGAATCTCTTGCACATGATTTCCCTTCATCGAGGTAAAACCAAGACAATTTGTAGAAGCCTCACTGCCCACCAATTGCCCATGTAACGTCGATGTGGACCCAATGAAGGGCAGTATATAATGCACACGGTAGTTCTATGTCCATAATGAGGTAATACTGATCATTCCATGGGATGTACCCAAGTGGAAGTGAAGGCAGTTTGTGACAAGAATCGTCCATCTCTGGTCACCACTGTTCCTTACATTGATACTTGTCCACCTTTCCGTGTGGCCCTCATGTCAACTGGTGCAGATACTGTTTATAGAAACAGACCCTGGGTCCACCAGCCCTAGTTCCTCCTGCTCGTTCACACACAGCTGATACCCACAACCCTTTCTCCGTGCCAGTGGGGCCACTCTCCCATCTGGTTTGGCACGTGGTGGAAGGAGAAAGCCAACGCTGCCTGCAATCAGCATGTGCCAAATGCTGTGGATATAGAAGTAGTTTTCCTCCGTTTCCACAAAGGCGTAGAGGGCCACAGCTGAGCTGGCAATGAGGGTTCCCGGACAGAGATAAAAAAGCCACCGCTTCCATGTTGGTGGGTAACAATGTCGTCTCCTGATCGTCCGAAATGTCTGTCAACCAAAACAAACACATTATGCATGAAAATATCAGAAATGGGATGGGATTAATTTTTCTCGTTTTTATATTTTATTTATTTTTTTAAAACCAATGGCCCACATGCAATTCACTTTTTCACCTGAGTTTTCTTCCAGGAGATCTTCGATTTATATTAACTTTTTAGCACTTTGCAACTGAAAAAGTACTTGAAAAATTACTATCAAAATCATTTTGAGTATTTGTTTGCTTGTTGGTGGCTTAAAATGCATATTATTGACAAGTTTTAAAATTTCACCTAGGAGAAAACTCAGGTGAAAAAGTGAACTGCATATGGGCCAATGTGTCTTGTAGGTGTGGCTTATTTTTGAAGATATTGCTCTGGCAACCACTATTCCACTTCCAGATTCCTGACTGCTGTCCCACCAGCATAGCGGTGGCTGCTATGGTCAGGGACCACGCCCTTGCTGAGGCCATATGAGGCTATCTAGACAGTCTCTCGGAGAGCAGTGGACAGGGCTTGGTCCACTCACAACAGATTGTGCAGTTATGCTCTCATACTACATGGAGGTGGTAGAATTAGCCAATCATTGGGCAATCAAAATTGGATGTGGGTACCAGGGTTTAGTATAACTGCCTGGCGACGTGTTTACTTCTAGTATTTAATACCCACTCAAGGTTTACTTTAAAGTGAACCTAAACCGAAGTAAGAAAAAAAAGTTTCACTTACCTGGGGCTTCTGCAGCCGCCCTGTGCCCGCGCCAGGACACACCGATCCCCCGGTCCCCCCTGCAGCCACCCTGTGCCCGCGCCAGGACACACCGATCCTCCGGTCCCCCCTGCAGCCGCCCTGTGTCCGCGCCAGGACACACCGATCCCCCGGTCCCCCCTGCAGCCACCCTGTGCCCGCGCCAAGACACACCGATCCTCCGGTCCCCCCTGCAGCCGCCCTGTGTCCGCGCCAGGACACACCACGCCAGGATCCTCTAGTCCCCCTGTAGCTGCCCTGTGCCTGCGCCATCACGCAAGGATCCTCCAGTCCCCCCTGTAGCTGCCCTGTGCCTGCGCCGTCACTCAAAGATCCTCTGGTACCCCCTGCCGCCGCCCTGTGCCCGCGCCGTCACTCAAGAATCCTCCAGTCTCCCGTGCAGCTGCCCTGTGCCCTGCCCAGGACACACCGATCCTCTGGTCCCCCCCTGCAGCTGCCTTGTGCCCTCCCTGGGACACACTGATCTTCTGGTCCCCCCTGCAGTTGCCCTGTGCCCTCCACGGGACACACAGATCCTCTAGTCCCCCTGCAGCCGCCCTGTACCCACACCGGGAAACACCGATCCTCCGGTCCCCCCTGCAGCCGCCCTGTGCCCACGCCAGGACACACCGATCCTCTGGTCCCCCTGCAGCTGCCCTGTGCCCTCTCCGGGACACCGATCCTCTGGTCTCCCCTGCAGCTGCCCTGTGCCCTCCCCGGGACACCAATCCTCTGGTCCCCCCTGCAGCTGCCTTGTGCCCTCCCTGGGACACACTGATCCTCTGGTCCCCCTGCAGCTGCCCTGTGCCCTCTCCAGGACACCGATCCTCTGGTCTCCCCTGCAGCTGCCCTGTGCCCTCCCCGGCACACAGATCCTCCAGTCCCCCTGCAGCCGCCCTGTGCCCGCCCCGTTACTCAAGGATTCTCCAGTCCCCCCTGCAGCTGCACTTTGCCCGCCGTCACTCAAGGATCCTCCAGTCCCCCCTGCAGCTGCACTGTGCCCGCTGTCACTCAAGGATCCTCCAGTCCCCCCTGCAGCCGCCCTGTGCCCGCCCCGTCACTCAAGGATCATCCAGTCCCCCCCGCAGCTGCACTGTGCCCGCCGTCACTCAAGGATCCTCAGATCCCCCCTGCAGCCGCCCTGTGCCCGCCCCGTCACTCAAGGATCCTCCAGTCCCCCCTGCAGCTGCACTGTGCCCGCCGTCACTCAAGGATCCTCAGATCCCCCCTGCAGCCGCCCTGTGCCCGCGCTGTCGCTCAAGGATCCTCCAGTCCCCTGCTGCTCAGTTTTGTTTTCGACGGGAGTGTCCTGCATATATGCAGTACTAGAAAACCTTGTACTGTACCTGTACATGTTCAGGATGCTCCCAGCGGCAGGAGCATGAACGAGGATGTGCGCTGCCAGGGTCCCACAGGTGCAGTGGCCATCAACTGGCCAGTCGCTCTAAAATGAAACTGAGCAGCGACCGGGGAATGGGCGATCCTTGAGTGACGGCGCGGGCACAGAGTGGCTGCAGGGGGGGACTGGAGGATCCTTGAGTGACGCCGCGGGCACAGAGCAGCTGCAGGGGGGGACTGGAGGATCCTTGAGTGACGGCACGGACACAGAGTGGCTGCAGGGGGGGGACTGGAGGATCCTTGAGTGACACCGTAGGCACAGAGCGGCTGCAGGGGGACCAGAGGATTGGTGTGTTCCGGCTTGGGCACAGAGTGGCTGCAGGGGGCTGGTAGAAGCCCCAGGTAAGTTAAACTTTTTTACCTTTGGTTTAGGTTCACGTTCACTTTAATAGGAGGCCACTCTTTTATTCCGAAGCCACAAACAATTCATGGAACTTGGGGAGTGTCACCACCATGACAAAGACCGTCTGCCAGTCACAGAGCAGACCGGACATCACACTGTGAGGTCACACCACAAGATACATACCCAAGCAATAGCCATGATTCCCACAGCAAAGAGACTGGGACCCAACAAGTTCCAGAGGCCATGACGATCCAACTGGAGAGCCATGGAGAGCAGCATCGCCCCCAGCAAGTAGAGGACCTGTCACAGAACACAGAAGAGGCAGTCAATGGGACCTAATAATACAATACAATACAATAACATTTCTATAGCGCTTTTCTCCCATAGGACTCAAAGCGCTTAGGCTCTCTCAGATTCAGTAGTTAGTAGGATGAAGTATTCACACAACAAAAGTTATATTTCTGCAAATGCCAGACTGAACAGGTGGGTTTTCAGTCTGGATTTAAACACATCCAGGGATGGGGCTGTCCTGATCTGTTGAGGTAAGGAGTTCCAAAACATAGGGGCAGCATGACAGAAGGCTCTGGGACCAAAAGTTTCCAAGTGGACTCTGGGTATGACTAGATTATTAGAACCTGTGGATCTGAGAATGCGGGGATTGCTACGCAGCTGTAACATATCTTTCAAGTATTCAGGGCCTAGATTATTCAGGGATTTAAATGTCAGTAGGCCGATCTTGAATAGGACCCTCCATTCTATAGGTAGCCAGTGAAGGGAATGCAGGACTGGCATTATGTGGCAGTGACGGGGTTGGTTGGTTAGCAGTCTGGCAGCAGTATTCTGTATCAGCTGTAGGCGGTACAAGACCTTTTTTGGAAGGCCAGTGTAGAGAGCATTGCAGTAGTCCAGTCGGGATGTGATGAAGGCGTGGACTAAGGTTGGCAGATCTTCTGGGGGTATGAGGTGCTTGATTTTTGCAATGTTCTTCAGGTGAAAATAGGATGATTTCACCACCGCAGAGATTTGAGTTCTGAAGTTTAAATCCCCATCAATTAGAACTCCCAGGCTACGCACATGATCAGAGCTGCGTAGATCCGTGCCTCCTATTCCCAGTGGTGAAGACTGCAAGTTAAGTTGTTTTGTTATCATGCTCTGCCCTCCAATCAGAAGGACTTCAGTTTTGTCTGCATTTAGTTTCAGCCAGTTGTCATTCATCCATTGCTGTAGTTCACGTAAGCAGGCGTTTATAGTTAGGGTTGGGTCTGTCACACCAGGCTTGAAGGAAAGATATAGTTGGGTGTCGTCTGCATAGCAGTGGTATGTCAGGCCATGTTTTTGGATTAGTTTTCCCAACGGTAGCATGTAAATCGTGAAAAGCAGGGGAGAGAGGATTGAGCCCTGGGGCACCCCATACTTAAGTGTTACAGGGGTGGACAGGAAGGGCCCCATAGACACTTTGTGGGTTCTGCCACTCAAGAAGGATTGGAACCACTGAAGTACTATGCCATCAATGCCGCAGTATTCCTGTAGCCTGTTTATCAAGATGTCATGGTCAACTGTGTCAAAGGCTGCAGAAAGGTCTAGCAGTATGAGGATCGAGCACTCTCCTCTGTCTCTTGCCATGAGCAGGTGGTTGCATATTTGGATGAGGGCAGTTTCAGTGCTGTGGTGTTTCCTGAAGCCAGACTGGAATGGGTCATAACTGTTATTTTGTAGGATTCTGGCTTCTAGCTGGAGGTATACAGCTTTTTCAATTAGCTTGCCCAGAAAGGGGAGGTTAGAGACAGGTCTGTAGCTGGTCATTGCATCTGGGTCCAGGGAGGGTTTTTTGAGGAGAGGCCTGATGATTGCTTCCTTCAGTAAAGCAGGAAATATCCCTGATTGTAAGGAACAGTTAACAATTTTGAGGAATACCGGTACGAACAGGTCGGGGCAGTTCAACATGAACTGTGTTGGGCCAGGATCCAGGTCACAGGTAGTTAGGCGGACGTGAAGGAGGATGCTTGATGTGACCTAACAGTGCTCCAGCCAGCTAAACCTCTACAGACCATCCAACTAGACCAGCAAATGAAGGAAAATACAGATGTTAACAATTGTGGTCATTTCAGGTGATGATATACTAGCAAAGTCCTCTGGGTGGAAGAGGAGGAAGCTTTCTGATGCAAAGAGAGAGAGTGAGGAGGAGAGGAGAAACGGGAGAGCAAGAGTGGAAAGTGTCATAGGAAAGAGAGACAGAGGCAAGGTGGAGGAGCAAAGACGGGTGATACAGAGGAGATGGAGGTCAGATGAAGTGGAGATACTGAAGAGAAGGTAGCTGGATGGAAGAGAGAAAGGTGGCACAGGCAGGCTAGATGGAAGAGAGAGAGGAAACAGGCAGGCTAGGCGGAAGAGAGAGGACAGGCAGGCTAGGCGGAAGAGAGAGGGCAGGCTAGGCAGAAGAGAGAGGAGAGACAGGCTAGAATGAAGGACAGGGGTAAGGGACAAGATGGAGGAGGAAGTGGTGAGAGTGTAGACAGATGGAGGAGAGGGGTGAGAGAGAGGCTATATGGAGTAGAGGTGGGTGAGAAAAGAGAGAGAAACTTCCTAAATAGAGGAGAAAGGGATGCTCCCCCTGCAGGTCATGTGATGTAGTGCAGCAATCTCTGGCACAGCGCTCCCCCTGCAGTTCATGTGATGTAGTGCAGCAATCTCTGGCACAGCGCTCCCCCTGCAGGTCATGTGATGTAGTGCAGCAATCTCTGGCACAGCGCTCCCCCTGCAGGTCATGTGATGTAGTGCAGCAATCTCTGGCACAGCGCTCCCCCTGCAGGTCATGTGATGTAGTGCAGCAATCTCTGGCACAGCGCTCCCCCTGCAGGTCATGTGATGTAGTGCAGCAATCTCTGGCACAGCGCTCCCCTTGCAGGTCATGTGATGTAGTGCAGCAATCTCTGGCACACTGCTCCCCCTGCAGGTCATGTGACGTAGTGCATAAATCTCCCCCTGCAGTTCATGTGATGTAATGCAGCAATCTCTGGCACACTGCTCCCCCTGCAGGTCATGTGATGTAGTGCAGCAATCTCTGGCACTGTGCTCCCCCTGCAGGTCATGTGATGTAGTGCAGCAATCTCTGGCACAGTGCCCCCTGCAGATCATGCGACATATTACAGGAAAGCATGAATACAGTGACCCCTTACCTGTTTGATGATTGGCTGCAATCTGGCCATGCTGATCACCGTCACCCACACAGACATGAGCGATCCGAGGAAATCACAGAATTGCAGCACATCATACTCCATGATGCAGAAGACCACAATCCCCGGCTGGTCACAGGCGTGATAGAACTGCGCAGAAGAGGGATAATTCACTGGAGAGTCAGAGAACCTCACAGAGTGAACAACACACCCCATCACTGACATCACTATACAGCAATACTGGGAGGAGGCGGTGCCTGATGACATCACTCTCACTAATACTCAGAATGTGACATGACTATGTACTCTGTAATGTGCTGCAGAAGATGTCAGTGCTATATAAATACATAATAATAACAATATGGTAGGATATTTGACTATGGTAGGATTAGAGTGTGAGCTCCTCTGAGGACAGTCAGTGACATGACTATGTACACTGTAATGTGCTGCAGGAGATGTCACTGCTATATAAATACATAATAATAATATGGTAGGACATTACACTATGACGATGGTGGGATTAGAGTGTGAGCTCCCCTGAGGACAGTCAGTGACATGACTATGTACTCTGTAATGTGCTGCAGAAGATGTCAGTGCTATATAAATACATAATAATAATTTGGTAGGACATTAGACTATGACTATGGTAGGATTAGAGTGTGAGCTCCTCGGAGGACAGTCAGTGACATGACTATGTACTCTGTAATGTGCTGCAGAAGATGTCAGTGCTATATAAATACATAATAATAATATGGTAGGACATTAGACTATGACTATGGTAGGATTAGAGTGTGAGCTCCCCTGAGGACAGTCAGTGACATGACTATGTACTCTGTAATGTGCTGCAGAAGATGTCAGTGCTATATAAATACACAATAATAATATGGCAGGACATTACACTATGACTATGGTAGGATTAGACTGTGAGCTCCTCTGAGGACAGTCAGTGACATGACTATGTACTCTGTAATGTGCTGCAGGAGATGTCACTGCTATATAAATACATAATAATATGGTAGGACATTATACTATGACTATGGTAGGATTAGATTGTGAGCTCCTCTGAGGACAGTCAGTGACATGACTATGTACTCTGTAATGTGCTGCAGAAGATGTCAGTGCTATATAAATACATAATAATAATAATATGGTAGGACATTAGACTATGACTATGGTAGGATTAGAGTGTGAGCTCCTCTGAGGACAGTCAGTGACATGACTATGTACTCTGTAAAGTGCTGCAGAAGATGTCAGTGCTATATAAATACATAATAATAATATGGTAGGACATTAGACTATGACTATGGGAGGATTAGATTGTGAGCTCCTCTGAGGACAGTCAGTGACATGACTATGTACTCTGTAAAGTGCAGCAGAAGATGTCAGTGCTATATAAATACGTAATAATAATATGGTAGGACATTAGACTATGACTGTGGTAGGATTAGAGTGTGAGCTCCTCTGAGGACAGTCAGTGACATGACTATGTACTCTGTAATGTGCTGCAGAAGATGTCAGTGCTATATAAAGACATAATAATAATATGGTAGGACATTAGACTATGACTGTGGTAGGATTAGAGTGTGAGCTCCTCTGAGGACAGTCAGTGACATGACTATGTACTCTGTAATGTGCTGCAGGAGATGTCAGTGCTATATAAATACATAATAATAATAATATGGTAGGACATTACACTATGACTGTGGTAGGATTAGAGTGTGAGCTCCTCTGGGGACAGTCAGTGACATGACTATGTACTCTGTACAGTGCTGCAGAAGATGTCAGTGCTATATAAATACATAATAATAATATGGTAGGACATTAGACCATGACTATGGTAGGATTAGAGTGTGAGCTCCTCTGAGGACAGTCAGTGACATGACTATGTACTCTGTACAGTGCTGCAGGAGAGGTCAGTGCTATATAAATACATAATAATAATATGGTAGGACATTAGACTATGACTATGGTAGGATTAGATTGTGAGCTCCTCTGAGGACAGTCAGTGACATGACTATGTACTCTGTAATGTGCTGCAGAAGATGTCAGTGCTATATAAATACATAATAATAATATGGTAGGACATTAGACTATGACTATGGTAGGATTAGAGTGTGAGCTCCTCTGAGGACAGTCAGTGACATGACTATGTACTCTGTAATGTGCTGCAGAAGATGCCAGTGCTATATAAATACATAATAATAATATGGTAGGACATTAGACTATGACTATGGTAGGATTAGAGTGTGAGCTCCTCTGAGGACAGTCAGTGACATAAATATGTACTCTGTAATGTGCTGCAGGAGATGTCACTGCTATATAAATACATAATAATAATTATATGGTAGGACATTAGACTATGACGATGGTGGGATTAGAGTGTGAGCTCCCCTGAGGACAGTCAGTGACATGACTATGTACTCTGTAATGTGCTGCAGAAGATGTCAGTGCTATATAAATACACAATAATAATATGGCAGGACATTACACTATGACTATGGTAGGATTAGACTGTGAGCTCCTCTGAGGACAGTCAGTGACATGACTATGTACTCTGTAATGTGCTGCAGGAGATGTCACTGCTATATAAATACATAATAATATGGTAGGACATTATACTATGACTATGGTAGGATTAGATTGTGAGCTCCTCTGAGGACAGTCAGTGACATGACTATGTACTCTGTAATGTGCTGCAGAAGATGTCAGTGCTATATAAATACATAATAATAATAATATGGTAGGACATTAGACTATGACTATGGTAGGATTAGAGTGTGAGCTCCTCTGAGGACAGTCAGTGACATGACTATGTACTCTGTAAAGTGCTGCAGAAGATGTCAGTGCTATATAAATACATAATAATAATATGGTAGGACATTAGACTATGACTATGGGAGGATTAGATTGTGAGCTCCTCTGAGGACAGTCAGTGACATGACTATGTACTCTGTAAAGTGCAGCAGAAGATGTCAGTGCTATATAAATACGTAATAATAATATGGTAGGACATTAGACTATGACTGTGGTAGGATTAGAGTGTGAGCTCCTCTGAGGACAGTCAGTGACATGACTATGTACTCTGTAATGTGCTGCAGAAGATGTCAGTGCTATATAAAGACATCATAATAATATGCTAGGACATTACACTATGACTGTGGTAGGATTAGAGTGTGAGCTCCTCTGAGGACAGTCAGTGACATGACTATGTACTCTGTAATGTGCTGCAGGAGATGTCAGTGCTATATAAATACATAATAATAATAATATGGTAGGACATTACACTATGACTGTGGTAGGATTAGAGTGTGAGCTCCTCTGGGGACAGTCAGTGACATGACTATGTACTCTGTACAGTGCTGCAGAAGATGTCAGTGCTATATAAATACATAATAATAATATGGTAGGACATTAGACCATGACTATGGTAGGATTAGAGTGTGAGCTCCTCTGAGGACAGTCAGTGACATGACTATGTACTCTGTACAGTGCTGCAGGAGAGGTCAGTGCTATATAAATACATAATAATAATATGGTAGGACATTAGACTATGACTATGGTAGGATTAGATTGTGAGCTCCTCTGAGGACAGTCAGTGACATGACTATGTACTCTGTAATGTGCTGCAGGAGATGTCAGTGCTATATAAATACATAATAATAATAATATGGTAGGACATTACACTATGACTGTGGTAGGATTAGAGTGTGAGCTCCTCTGGGGACAGTCAGTGACATGACTATGTACTCTGTACAGTGCTGCAGAAGATGTCAGTGCTATATAAATACATAATAATAATATGGTAGGACATTAGACCATGACTATGGTAGGATTAGAGTGTGAGCTCCTCTGAGGACAGTCAGTGACATGACTATGTACTCTGTACAGTGCTGCAGGAGAGGTCAGTGCTATATAAATACATAATAATAATATGGTAGGACATTAGACTATGACTATGGTAGGATTAGATTGTGAGCTCCTCTGAGGACAGTCAGTGACATGACTATGTACTCTGTAATGTGCTGCAGAAGATGTCAGTGCTATATAAATACATACTAATAATATGGTAGGACATTAGACTATGACTATGGTAGGATTAGAGTGTGAGCTCCTCTGAGGACAGTCAGTGACATGACTATGTAGTCAGTAAAGTGCTGCAGAAGATGTCAGTGCTATATAAATACATAATAATAATATGATAGGACATTAGACTATGACTATGGTAGGATTAGAGTGTGAGCTCCTCTGAGGACAGTCAGTGACATGACTATGTACTCTGTAAAGTGCTGCAGATGTCAGTGCTATATAAATACATAATAATAATATGGTAGGACATTACACTATGACTATGGTGGGATTAGAGTTTGAGCTCCCCTGAGGACAGTCAGTGACATGACTATGTACTCTGTAATATGCTGCAGAAGATGTCAGTGCTATATAAATACATAATAATAATATGGTAGGACATTAGACTATGACTATGGTAGGATTAGAGTGTGAGCTCCCCTGAGGACAGTCAGTGACATGACTATGTACTCTGTAATATGCTGCAGAAGATGTCAGTGCTATATAAATACATAATAATAATATGGTAGGACATTAGACTATGACTGTGGTAGGATTACATTAGCGGGTTTGTACTGCCCATGTAATAGTAGGCAGTTGCACATGCACAGTTTGGAGCTGCCTGTCTTCAGGCGCACTCCGGACACAATTACTTTCAAAGCCTTGCAGTGACTTCCACAGGCGTATTAGACCAGTTTGTTGAATAACTTCATTGGGGGCCAGGTGTGAGACGAGGGCAGGGAGAGAGGAACAGACAGGCTCTTTAGGTATCCAGAGCCTGCCCTCTCCATAGCTGAGTATCTGAGTATCCCTAGCTTGGCTTTGCTTTAGTGAAGCAGCAGTTGTGTTGGTTACAGAAGCTGACTTATGGGAGCTGTGGAGCCAGTGATACAGCCGTATGCACACAGTACATCCTCTTACATCAGGTATTGGGGGGCTCTGATAATAATGAGCTTCGGGGGCGGGCTATCATCCCCCATTCAGGACGGCTGCACACCCACCGTGGAGAAGAACATTGTGAAGATGTAGACGGAAGCCTCCAGCAGATAATGGCTGCGCAGGGCGATGAGGACCGGTGGCAGGAACATCAGGTTGCTGAGACACAGCAGGAGGGTGGAGAGCAGCTGGAATCCATAGGTAAAGGCCTGGGCATTGTCCGTACAGCCCCAGCCACTCCAGCCTGGTGGAGGAAGCAAGAAGAGGATCAGAGGGTGGGAGACACCAGAACATCGTACAATGGACCAGGAGACCAAACATCTACTCTCCCGTACAGTGGCGGCTCACACACCAACCACAGACACCAATCATGGACATCAACCCTAACCCAGCCTGGTGGAGGAAGCGAGAGGATCAGAGGATGGGAGACACCAAACCAGGAGGCTCTACCAAAACATCTACTCTACTGTACAGCTGCGGCTCACACACCAACCACAGACATGGACATTAACCGACCATGGACATTAACCCTAACCCAACATGATAACATTCCTCTACTCATAACAATGCTCCAGCCTGGAGGAGGAAGTGAGAAGATCAGAGGGTGGGAGACACCAGACCAGCAGGCTAAACCTACCAAAACATCTACTCTACTGTACAGCTGCGGCTCACACACCAACCACAGACACCAGCTCTAACCCAACATAACAACGTTCCTCTACTCATAACACCACTCCAGCCTGGAGGAGGATGTGAGAGGATCAGAGGGTGGGAGACACCAAAACATCGTAGAGTGGAGCAGGAGGCAAAACATCTACTCTACCGTACAGCTGCGGCTCACACACCAATCACAGACACCAATCACAGACATTCAACCCTAACCCAGCATAACAACGTTCCTCTACTCATAACAACTCTCCAGCCTGGTGGAGGAAGTGAGAAGATCAGAGGGTGGGAGACACCAGACCAGGAGGCTAAATCTACCAAAACATCTACTCTACTGTACAGCTACGGCTCACACACCAACCACAGACATGGACATTAACCGACCATGGACATTAACCCTAACCCAACATGACAACATTCCTCTACTCATAAGAACGCTCCAGCCTGGAGGAGGAAGTGAGAAGATCAGAGGGTGGGAGACACCAGACCAGCAGGCTAAACCTACCAAAGCATCTACTCTACTGTACAGCTGCGGCTCACACACCAACCACAGACACCAGCTCTAACCCAACATAACAACGTTCCTCTACTCATAACACCACTCCAGCCTGGAGGAGGATGCGAGAGGATCAGAGGGTGGGAGACACCAAAACATCGTAGAGTGGAGCAGGAGGCAAAACATCTACTCTACCGTACAGCTGCGGCTCACACACCAATCACAGACACCAATCACAGACATTCAACCCTAACCCAGCATAACAACGTTCCTCTACTCATAACAACTCTCCAGCCTGGTGGAGGAAGTGAGAAGATCAGAGGGTGGGAGACACCAGACCAGGAGGCTAAATCTACCAAAACATCTACTCTAGTGTACAGCTGCGGCTCACACACCAACCACAGACACCAGCTCTAACCCAACATAACAACGTTCCTCTACTCATAACACCACTCCAGCCTGGAGGAGGATGCGAGAGGATCAGAGGGTGGGAGACACCAAAACATCGTAGAGTGGAGCAGGAGGCAAAACATCTACTCTACCGTACAGCTGCGGCTCACACACCAATCACAGACACCAATCACAGACATTCAACCCTAACCCAGCATAACAACGTTCCTCTACTCATAACAACTCTCCAGCCTGGTGGAGGAAGTGAGAAGATCAGAGGGTGGGAGACACCAGACCAGGAGGCTAAATCTACCAAAACATCTACTCTACTGTACAGCTGCGGCTCACACACCAATCACAGACACCAACCACTGACATTCAACCCTAACCCAACATAACAACGTTCATCTACTCATAACACCACTCCAGCCTAGAGGAGGAAGTGAGAGGGTCAGAGGATGGGAGACACCAGACCAGGAGGCTAAACTTTACCAAAACAGCTACTCTACCGTACAGCTGCGGCTCACACACCAACCACAGACACCAACCACAGACATTCAACCCTAACCCAACATAACACCATTCCTCTACTCATAACACCACTCCAGCCTGGAGGAGGAAGTGAGAGGATCAGAGGATGGGAGACACCAAACATCGTACAATGGACCAGGCAAAACATCTACTCTACCGTACAGCTGCGGCTCACACACCAATCACAGACATTCAACCCTAACCCAGCATAACAACGTTCCTCTACTCATAACAACTCTCCAGCCTGGTGGAGGAAGTGAGAAGATCAGAGGGTGGGAGACACCAGACCAGGAGGCTAAATCTACCAAAACATCTACTCTACTGTACAGCTGCGGCTCACACACCAATCACAGACACCAACCACAGACATTCAACCCTAACCCAACATAACAACGTTCCTCTACTCATAACAATGCTCCAGCCTGGTGGAGGAAGCAAGAGGATCAGAGGATGGGAGACACCAGACCAGGAGGCTAAACTTACCAAAACATCTACTCTACCGTACAGCTGCGGCTCACACACCAACCACAGACACCAACCACAGACACCAACCACAGACATTCAACCCTAACCCAACATAACACCATTCCTCTACTCATAACACCACTCGAGCCTGGAGGAGGAAGTGAGAAGATCAGAGGGTGGGAGACACCAAACATCGTACAATGGACCAGGCAAAATATCTACTCTACCGTACAGCTGCGGCTCACACACCAACCACAGACACCAACCACGGACATTCAACCCTAACCAATAACAACGCTCCAGCCTGGTGGAGGAAGTGAAAAGATCAGAGGGTGGGAGACACCAGACCAGGAGGCTAAATCTACCAAAACATCTACTCTACCGTACAGCTGCGGCTCACACACCAACCACAGACACCAACCACAGACATTCAACCCTAACACAACATAACAACGTTCCTCTATTCATAACATAATTCCAGCCTGGAGGAGGAAGCTAGAAGACCAGGGGGTGGGAGGCACCAGAACATGAGGCTAAACCTACCAAAACATCTGCTCTATAGCTGCGGCTCACACACCAACCACAGACACCAACCCTAACCCAACATAACAACGTACCTCTACTCATAACACCACTCCAGCCTGGAGGAGGAAGCAAGAGGATCAGAGGGCGGGATACAAAAAAAATTGTACAATGAACCATGAGGCTAAACCTACCAAAACAACTACTCTGTACTACGTAGTATGGATACAGAGGCGCCAGAAATATAAACAGATCTAAAACGTTAAAAATGAGGAGGTAGTGGTGGACTTGCCTCCTCCGGCAGACACAAGAAAATGCCGATCAATTTTTAGCAAAACAATTTATTTACATAATCCAGTAAAATACAGTGCGTTTCGCAGGAGTGACCCAATTCCTCAGGCAATAAGATGGAGCATATACAAAACAGGTCTGGTACTATGCCGAGTGCCTCTGTCAACTACTCTGTACTGTACAGCTGCGGCACACACACCATCCACGGACACCACGGACATTCAACCCTAACCCAACATAACGTTCCTTTAATCAGAACACCACTCCAGCCTGGAAGTGAGAGGATCAGAGGGTAGGAGACACCAAACATCGTACGATGGACCGTGTGGCTAAACATCTACTCTATACCCTACAGCTGCAGCACACACAGGGACCAACCACGGATATTCAACCCTAACTCAACATAACAACGTTCCTCTACTCATAACACCACTCCAGCCTGGAGGAGGAAGCGAGAGGATCAGAGGGAGGGAGACACCAGAACATGAGGCTAAACCTACCAAAATATCAAACCACGAAAATTCAACCCTAACCCAACATAACAATGTTCTACAACTCATAACACCACTTCATCCTAGAGGAGGATCAGAGGGCAGGAGGCAGGAACCCTCCGCCATGCTGTATTGCCATCCATACTCGTGCTCCCTGATAATACCTCCCCACCCCCCACCCCCTCCCGTGATGTATGGAACATTCTGCCATGCTGTACTGCCATCCATACTGGTGCTACCCACTAATTCCTCCCCATCCCCCCACTCCTGTAATCTATGGAACATACCTGCCCGACACTCGCATGCAGCATACAGGTAGTTGTTGGTGCGCAGCAGCTTGCATTGCCCGTAGGAGCCGCACTCATTGATGCAGGGAGAGAGGAAGGTCCGCAGGTTCAGCTCTGCCGTGATGTTGTTACATGTCCGCCACCTGCAAGAGACACACCAGACTGTCAGCTCAGGGCACAAATACTCGTCCACTATGCCAGGGAGTACTCCACTACCCCAGAGAGTACTCCACCACTATGCCAAAGAGAGTACTCCACCACTATGCCAGAGAGTACTTCACCACTATGCCAGAGAGTACACCACCACTATGCCAGAGGGTACTCCATCACTATGCCAGAGAGTACAACACCACCACTTTGCCAGAGAGTACTCCACCACTATGCCAGAGAGTACACCACCACTATGCCAGAGAGTACTCCACCACTATGCCAGGGGGTACTCCACCACTATGCCAGGGGGTACTCCACCACTGTGCCAGAGAGTAGTCCACCACTATGCCAGAGAGTACTCCACCACTATGCAAGAGAGTACTCCACCACTATGCCAGAGAGTACTCCACCACTGTGCCAGAGAGTACTCCACCACTGTGCCAGAGGGTACTCCACCACTATGCCAGAGAGTACTCCACCACTATGCCAGAGGGTACTCCACCACTATGCCAGAGAGTACTCCACCACTATGCCAGAGGGTACTCCACCATTGTGCCAGAGAGTACTCCACCCCTACCCCAGAGAGTACTCCACCACTATGCCAGAGAGTACTCCACCACTATGCCAGAGAGTACTCCACCACTATGCCAGAGAGTACTTCACCACTATGCCAGAGAGTACTCCATCACTATGCCAGAGAGTACTCCACCACTATGCCAGAGAGTACTCCATCACTATGCCAGAGAGTACTCCATCACTATGCCAGAGAGTACTCCACCACTGTGCCAGAGAGTACTCCACCACTGTGCCAGAGAGTACACCACTATGTCAGAGAGTACTCCACCACTATGCCAGAGGGTACTCCACCACTATGCCAGAGAGTACTCCACCACTATGCCAGAGAGTACTCCACCACTATGCCAGAGAGTACTCCACCACTATGCCAGAGGGTACTCCAC
This sequence comes from Hyperolius riggenbachi, assembly GCF_040937935.1. Classification (NCBI taxonomy): domain Eukaryota; kingdom Metazoa; phylum Chordata; class Amphibia; order Anura; family Hyperoliidae; genus Hyperolius; species Hyperolius riggenbachi. Next base: position 686,613,527 of record NC_090646.1, on the reverse strand, counting down.
CACTATGCCAGAGAGTACTCCACCACTATGCCAGAGAGTACTCCACCACTATGCCAGAGAGTACTCCACCACTGTGCCAGAGGGTACTCCCCCACTGTGCCAGAGAGTACTCCACCACTATGCCAGAGAGTACTCCACCACTATGCCAGAGAGTACTCCACCACTATGCCAGAGGGTACTCCACCACTGTGCCAGAGGGTACTCCACCACTGTGCCAGAGGGTACTCCACCACTGTGCCAGAGGGTACTCCACCACTGTGCCAGAGAGTACTCCACCACTGTGCCAGAGGGTACTCCACCACTATGCCAGAGAGTACTCCACCACTGTGCCAGAGAGTACTCCACCACTGTGCCAGAGAGTACTCCACCACTATGCCAGAGAGTACTCCATCACTATGCCAGAGAGTACTCCACCACTGTGCCAGAGAGTACTCCACCACTGTGCCAGAGGGTACTCACCACTATGCCAGAGGGTACTACACCACTATGCCAGAGGGTACTCCCCCACTATGCCAGAGAGTACTCCACCACTATGCCAGAGGGTACTCCCCCACTATGCCAGAGAGTACTCCACCACTGTGCCAGAGAGTACTACACCACTATGCCAGAGAGTACTCCACCACTATGCCAGAGAGTACTACACCACTATGCCAGAGGGTACTCCCCCACTATGCCAGAGAGTACTCCCCCACTATGCCAGAGAGTACTCCACCACTGTGCCAGAGAGTACTACACCACTATGCCAGAGGGTACTCCACCACTGTGCGAGAGAGTACTACACCACTATGCCAGAGAGTACTACACCACTATGCCAGAGGGTACTCCCCCACTATGCCAGAGAGTACTCCCCCACTATGCCAGAGAGTACTCCATCACTATGCCAGAGGGTACTCCACCACTATGCCAGAGAGTACTCCACCACTATGCCAGAGAGTACTCCACCACTATGCCAGAGAGTACTCCACCACTGTGCCAGAGAGTACTCCCCCACTATGCCAGAGAGTACTCCACCACTGTGCCAGAGAGTACTCCACCACTATGCCAGAGGGTACTCCCCCACTATGCCAGAGGGTACTCCACCACTATGCCAGAGAGTACTCCCCCACTATGCCAGAGAGTACTCCACCACTGTGCCAGAGAGTACTCCACCACTATGCCAGAGAGTACTCCACCACTATGCCAGAGGGTACTCCACCACTGTGCCAGAGGGTACTCCACCACTATGCCAGAGAAAACACCACTACCCCAGAGATTACACCACCACTATGCCAGAGGGTACTCCACCACTATGCCAGAGAGTACTCCATCACTATGCCAGAGAGTACTCCACCACTGTGCCAGAGACTACTCCACCACTGTGCCAGAGAGTACTCCACCACTATGCCAGAGAGTACTCCATCACTGTGCCAGAGAGTACTCCACCACTGTGCCAGAGAGTACTCCACAACTATGTCAGAGAGTACTCCACCACTATGCCAGAGAGTACTACACCACTATGCCAGAGGGTACTCACCACTATGCCAGAGAGTACTACACCACTATGCCAGAGGGTACTCCCCCACTATGCCAGAGAGTACTCCACCACTATGCCAGAGGGTACTCCCCCACTGTGCCAGAGAGTACTCCACCACTGTGCCAGAGAGTACTACACCACTATGCCAGAGAGTACTCCACCACTATGCCAGAGAGTACTACACCACTATGCCAGAGGGTACTCCCCCACTATGCCAGAGAGTACTCCCCCACTATGCCAGAGAGTACTCCACCACTGTGCCAGAGAGTACTCCACCACTATGCCAGAGAGTACTACACCACTATGCCAGAGGGTACTCCACCACTGTGCCAGAGAGTACTACACCACTATGCCAGAGAGTACTCCACCACTATGCCAGAGGGTACTCCCCCACTATGCCAGAGAGTACTCCACCACTATGCCAGAGAGTACTCCACCACTGTGCCAGAGAGTACTCCCCCACTATGCCAGAGAGTACTCCACCACTGTGCCAGAGAGTACTCCACAACTATGTCAGAGAGTACTCCACCACTATGCCAGAGAGTACTACACCACTATGCCAGAGAGTACTCCATCACTATGCCAGAGAGTACTCCACCACTATGCCAGAGAGTACTACACCACTATGCCAGAGGGTACTCCCCCACTATGCCAGAGAGTACTCCCCCACTATGCCAGAGAGTACTCCACCACTGTGCCAGAGAGTACTCCACCACTATGCCAGAGAGTACTACACCACTATGCCAGAGGGTACTCCACCACTGTGCCAGAGAGTACTACACCACTATGCCAGAGAGTACTCCACCACTATGCCAGAGGGTACTCCCCCACTATGCCAGAGAGTACTCCACCACTATGCCAGAGAGTACTCCACCACTGTGCCAGAGAGTACTCCCCCACTATGCCAGAGAGTACTCCACAACTATGTCAGAGAGTACTCCACCACTATGCCAGAGAGTACTACACCACTATGCCAGAGGGTACTCACCACTATGCCAGAGAGTACTACACCACTATGCCAGAGGGTACTCCCCCACTGTCCCAGAGAGTACTCCACCACTATGCCAGAGGGTACTCCATCACTATGCCAGAGAGTACTCCACCACTGTGCCAGAGGGTACTCCATCACTGTGCCAGAGGGTACTCCACCACTATGCCAGAGAGTACTCCCCCACTATGCCAGAGAGTACTCCACCACTGTGCCAGAGAGTACTCCACCACTATGCCAGAGAGTACTCCACCACTATGCCAGAGGGTACTCCACCACTGTGCCAGAGGGTACTCCACCACTGTGCCAGAGAGTACTCCACCACTATGCCAGAGAAAACACCACTACCCCAGAGATTACACCACCACTATGCCAGAGGGTACTCCACCACTATGCCAGAGAGTACTCCACCACTATGCCAGAGAGTACTCCACCACTGTGCCAGAGAGTACTCCACCACTGTGCCAGAGGGTACTCCCCCACTGTGCCAGAGAGTACTCCCCCACTATGCCAGAGGGTACTCCACCACTATGCCAGAGGGTACTCCATCACTGTGCCAGAGAGTACTCCACCACTATGCCAGAGAGTACTCCACCACTGTGCCAGAGAGTACTCCACAACTATGCTAGAGAGTACTCCATCACTATGCCAGAGGGTACTCCACCACTGTGCCAGAGGGTACTCCACCACTATGCCAGAGGGTACTCCACCACTGTGCCAGAGAGTACTCCACCACTGTGCCAGAGAGTACTCCACCACTATGCCAGAGAGTACTCCACCACTATGCCAGAGAGTACTACACCACTGTGCCAGAGAGTACTCCACCACTATGCCAGAGAGTACTCCATCACTATGCCAGAGAGTACTCCACCACTGTGCCAGAGAGTACTCCACCACTATGCCAGAGAGTACTCCACCACTGTGCCAGAGAGTACTCCACCACTATGCCAGAGAGTACTCCACCACTGTGCCAGAGAGTACTCCACCACTATGCCAGAGGGTACTCCATCACTATGCCAGAGAGTACTCCACCACTATGCCAGAGGGTACTCCATCACTATGCCAGAGAGTACTCCACAACTATGCAAGAGAGTACTCCACCACTATGCCAGAGAGTACTCCATCACTATGCCAGAGAGTACTCCACCACTGTGCCAGAGAGTACTCCACCACTATGCCAGAGGGTACTCCACCACTATGCCAGAGGGTACTCCACCACTGTGCCAGAGAGTACTACACCACTATGCCAGAGAGTACTCCACCACTAGGCCTGAGGGTACTCCACCACTATGCCAGAGGGTACTACACCACTATGCCAGAGGGTACTCCACCACTATGCCAGAGGGTACTCCATCACTATGCCAGAGAGTACTCCACCACTGTGCCAGAGGGTACTCCACCACTATGCCAGAGAGTACTCCACCACTGTGCCAGAGGGTACTCCACCACTATGCCAGAGGGTACTCCACCACTATGCCAGAGGGTACTCCACCACTATGCCAGAGGGTACTCCATCACTATGCCAGAGAGTACTCCACCACTGTGCCAGAGGGTACTCCACCACTATGCCAGAGAGTACTCCACCACTGTGCCAGAGGGTACTCCACCACTGTGCCAGAGGGTACTCCACCACTATGCCAGAGAGTACTCCACCACTGTGCCAGAGAGTACTACACCACTGTGCCAGAGAGTACTCCACCACTATGCCAGAGGGTACTCCACCACTATGCCAGAGGGTACTCCACCACTATGCCAGAGAGTACTCCACCACTGTGCCAGAGAGTACTCCACCACTGTGCCAGAGAGTAATCCACCACTGTGCCAGAGAGTACTCCACCACTATGCCAGAGGGTACTCCATCACTATGCCAGAGAGTACTCCACCACTATGCCAGAGAGTACTCCACCACTGTGCCAGAGAGTAATCCACCACTGTGCCAGAGAGTACTCCACCACTATGCCAGAGGGTACTCCATCACTATGCCAGAGAGTACTCCACCACTATGCCAGAGGGTACTCCACCACTGTGCCAGAGAGTAATCCACCACTGTGCCAGAGAGTACTCCACCACTATGCCAGAGGGTACTCCATCACTATGCCAGAGAGTACTCCACCACTATGCCAGAGAGTACTCCACCACTATGCCAGAGAGTACTCCACCACTGTGCCAGAGAGTACTCCACCACTGTGCCAGAGAGTACTCCACCACTATGCCAGAGGGTACTCCATCACTATGCCAGAGAGTACTCCACCACTATGCCAGAGGGTACTCCATCACTATGCCAGAGAGTACTCCACCACTGTGCCAGAGAGTACTCCACCACTATGCCAGAGAGTACTCCACCACTGTGCCAGAGGGTACTCCACCACTATGCCAGAGAGTACTCCATCACTATGCCAGAGAGTACTCCACCACTATGCCAGAGAGTACTCCACCACTGTGCCAGAGAGTACTCCACCACTGTGCCAGAGGGTACTCCACCACTATGCAAGAGAGTACTCCACCACTATGCCAGAGGGTACTCCATCACTATGCCAGAGAGTACTCCACCACTATGCCAGAGGGTACTCCACCACTATGCCAGAGAGTACTCCACCACTATGCCAGAGAGTACTCCACCACTGTGCCAGAGGGTACTCCATCACTATGCCAGAGGGTACTCCACCACTGTGCCAGAGGGTACTCCACCACTATGCCAGAGGGTACTCCACCACTATGCCAGAGAGTACTCCACCACTGTGCCAGAGAGTACTCCACCACTATGCCAGAGGGTACTCCATCACTATGCCAGAGAGTACTCCACCACTGTGCCAGAGGGTACTCCATCACTATGCCAGAGAGTACTCCACCACTATGCCTGAGGGTACTCCACCACTGTGCCAGAGGGTACTCCACCACTGTGCCAGAGAGTACTCCACCACTATGCCTGAGGGTACTCCACCACTGTGCCAGAGGGTACTCCACCACTGTGCCATCGGATGTCCTCCACGCTGTACTGCTCAGGCGCAGAACTACTGCGCCTGAGCAGTACAGCGTGGAGGACATCCGATGACGTCAGCGCGCCCCCGTGAGGCGCAGAAGAGCCAGTCATTGGAGCGCAGAAGAGGCCCGATCAGGAAGCCGGCCGAGCCAGGTCGGGTCGGCCACCGGAGACCACCGGAAGCCTGCGGAGCGGCGGCGAGGGCACCTCCTGCCTGCCACGTGCTGGAGGAAGCCCCAGGTAAGTGAATATGGATTTTTATTTTTTCCCCCCTCCCTGAACCTTCCTTTTCAAACTTCCTGCTGTTTTGCTACTCTGATAAGGCGTGTTAACTCTGATAAGGTATGCTAACTCTGATAAGGCACGCTATTTGTTATAGTGAATCAACCCCCATGTGAGGAGCTGCTATTGCATGAGAACACAGACAGCATAGATAACACTACACACCTCATGTACACAGTGCAGATACTCACCCCAGCTCTGAGGCACACATAGAGGGCAGGCTGAGGTACCCAACACTACACACCTCATGTACACAGTGCAGATACTCACCCCAGCTCTGAGGCACACATAGAGCGCAGGCTGAGGTACCCAACACTACACACCTCATGTACACAGTGCAGATACTCACCCCAGCTCTGAGGCACACATAGAGTGCAGGCTGAGGTACCCAACACTACACACCTCATGTACACAGTGCAGATACTCACCCCAGCTCTGAGGCACACATAGAGCGTAGACTGAGGTACATAACACTACACACCTCATGTACACAGTGCAGATACTCACCCCAGCTCTGAGGCACACATAGAGCGCAGACTGAGGTACATAACACTACACACCTCATGTACACAGTGCAGATACTCACCCCAGCTCTGAGGCACACATAGAGCGCAGGCTGAGGTACATAACACTACACACCTCATGTACACAGTGCAGATACTCACCCCAGCTCTGAGGCACACATAGAGTGCAGGCTGAGGTACCCAACACTACACACCTCATGTACACAGTGCAGATACTCACCCCAGCTCTGAGGCACACATAGAGCGCAGACTGAGGTACCCAACACTACACACCTCATGTACACAGTGCAGATACTCACCCCAGCTCTGAGGCACACATAGAGTGCAGGCTGAGGTACCCAACACTACACACCTCATGTACACAGTGCAGATACTCACCCCAGCTCTGAGGCACACATAGACCGCAGGCTGAGGTACCCAACACTACACACCTCATGTACACAGTGCAGATACTCACCCCAGCTCTGAGGCACACATAGAGCGCAGGCTGAGGTACCCAACACTACACACCTCATGTACACAGTGCAGATACTCACCCCAGCTCTGAGGCACACATAGAGCGCAGACTGAGGTACATAACACTACACACCTCATGTACACAGTGCAGATACTCACCCCAGCTCTGAGGCACACATAGAGCGCAGGCTGAGGTACGCAACACTACACACCTCATGTACACAGTGCAGATACTCACCCCAGCTCTGAGGCACACATAGAGCGCAGGCTGAGGTACGCAACACTACACACCTCATGTACACAGTGCAGATACTCACCCCAGCTCTGAGACACACATAGAGCGCAAACTGAGGTACATAACACTACACACCTCGGGCTTGATTCACAAAAGCGTGCTAACAGTTAGCACGCTGGTGAAAAGCCCTTTATCACGCCTAAACTCAGTTTAGGCATGATAAGTTTAGGTGTGATAAGTTTAGGTGTGATAAGTTTAGGCATGATAAGTTTAGGTGTGATAAGTTTAGGCATGATAAGTTTAAGCACCAACTGCGTTAGCACCGCAGTGCACAGCTGATCAAAAGTTTTGCACTAGCAAAGTCTGGTGCACTTCGCATAGAGTTTAATGGCGCTGCTTTGCGTGCGGGACTTTGCACGCTATCTACACTTATCTAAACTTAGCATGCCTAAACTTATCACACCTAAACTTATCACACCTAAACTTATCACGCCTAAACTGGCTTTTCACCAGTGTGGTGCAAAGGTTATCATGCCTAAAGTCTTTTAGGCGTGATAACTGAGTTATCACCGCTTTGTGAATCAGGCCCTTCATGTACACAGTGCAGATACTCACCCCAGCTCTGAGGCACACATAGAGCGCAGACTGAGGTACATAACACTACACACCTCATGTACACAGTGCAGATACTCACCCCAGCTCTGAGGCACACATAGAGCGCAGGCTGAGGTACGCAACACTACACACCTCATGTACACAGTGCAGATACTCACCCCAGCTCTGAGGCACACAGAGAGCGCAAACTGAGGTACATAACACTACACACCTCATGTACACAGTGCAGATACTCACCCCAGCTCTGAGGCTCACAGAGAGCGCAGGCTGAGGTACGCAACACTACACACCTCATGTACACAGTGCAGATACTCACCCCAGCTCTGAGGCACACAGAGAGCGCAGGCTGAGGTACCCAACACTACACACCTCATGTACACAGTGCAGATACTCACCCCAGCTCTGAGGCACACAGAGAGCGCAGGCTGAGGTACCCAACACTACACACCTCATGTACACAGTGCAGATACTCACCCCAACTCTGAGGCACACATAGAGGGCAGGCTGAGGTACCCAACACTACACACCTCATGTACACAGTGCAGATACTCACCCCAGCTCTGAGGCACACATAGAGGGCAGGCTGAGGTACCCAACACTACACACCTCATGTACACAGTGCAGATACTCACCCCAGCTCTGAGGCACACATAGAGCGCAGGCTGAGGTACATAACACTACACACCTCATGTACACAGTGCAGATACTCACCCCAGCTCTGAGACACACATAGAGCGCAGGCTGAGGCACCCAACACTACACACCTCATGTACACAGTGCAGATACTCACCCCAGTTCTGAGGCACACAGAGAGCGCAAACTGAGGTACATAACACTACACACCTCATGTACACAGTGCAGATACTCACCCCAGCTCTGAGGCACACATAGAGCGCAGGCTGAGGGACCCAACACTACACACCTCATGTACACAGTGCAGATACTCACCCCAGCTCTGAGGCACACATAGAGCGCAGGCTGAGGTACCCAACACTACACACCTCATGTACACAGTGCAGATACTCACCCCAGCTCTGAGGCACAAATAGAGGGCAGGTTGAGGTACGCAACACTACACACCTCATGTACACAGTGCAGATACTCACCCCAGCTCTGAGGCACACATAGAGCGCAGGCTGAGGTACCCAACACTACACACCTCATGTACACAGTGCAGATACTCACCCCAGCTCTGAGGCACACATAGAGCGCAGGCTGAGGTACCCAACACTACACACCTCATGTACACAGTGCAGATACTCACCCCAGCTCTGAGGCACACATAGAGTGCAGGCTGAGGTACCCAACACTACACACCTCATGTACACAGTGCAGATACTCACCCCAGCTCTGAGGTACACATAGAGCGCAGGCTGAGGTACATAACACTACACACCTCATGTACACAGTGCAGATACTCACCCCAGCTCTGAGGCACACATAGAGCGCAAACTGAGGTACATAACACTACACACCTCATGTACACAGTGCAGATACTCATCCCAGCTATGAGGCACACATAGAGCGCAGGCTGAGGTACCCAACACTACACACCTCATGTACCCAGTGCAGATACTCACCCCAGCTCTGAGACACACATAGAGCGCAGGCTGAGGTACCCAACACTACACACCTCATGTACACAGTGCAGATACTCACCCCAGCTCTGAGGTACACATAGAGCGCAGGCTGAGGTACATAACACTACACACCTCATGTACACAGTGCAGATACTCACCCCAGCTCTGAGGCACACATAGAGCGCAAACTGAGGTACATAACACTACACACCTCATGTACACAGTGCAGATACTCATCCCAGCTATGAGGCACACATAGAGCGCAGGCTGAGGTACCCAACACTACACACCTCATGTACACAGTGCAGATACTCACCCCAGCTCTGAGGCACACATAGAGCGCAGGCTGAGGTACCCAACACTACACACCTCATGTACACAGTGCAGATACTCACCCCAGCTCTGAGACACACAGAGAGCGCAGGCTGAGGCACCCAACACTACACACCTCATGTACACAGTGCAGATACTCACCCCAGCTCTGAGGCACACAGAGAGCGCAAACTGAGGTACATAACACTACACACCTCATGTACACAGTGCAGATACTCACCCCAGCTCTGAGGCACACAGAGAGCGCAAACTGAGGTACATAACACTACACACCTTATGTACACAGTGCAGATACTCACCCCAGCTCTGAGGCACACATAGAGCGCAGGCTGAGGCACCCAACACTACACACCTCATGTACACAGTGCAGATACTCAGCCCAGCTCTGAGGCACACATAGAGGGCAGGCTGAGGTACCCAACACTACACACCTCATGTACACAGTGCAGATACTCACCCCAGCTCTGAGGCACACATAGAGCGCAGGCTGAGGTACCCAACACTACACACCTCATGTACACAGTGCAGATACTCACCCCAGCTCTGAGGCACACATAGAGCGCAGGCTGAGGTACCCAACACTACACACCTCATGTACACAGTGCAGATACTCACCCCAGCTCTGAGACACACATAGAGCGCAGGCTGAGGTACATAACACTACACACCTCATGTACACAGTGCAGATACTCACCCCAGCTCTGAGGCACACATAGAGCGCAGGCTGAGGTACCCAACACTACACACCTCATGTACACAGTGCAGATACTCACCCCAGCTCTGAGGCACACATAGAGTGCAGGCTGAGGTACCCAACACTACACACCTCATGTACACAGTGCAGATACTCACCCCAGCTCTGAGGCACATATAGAGCGCAGACTGAGGTACATAACACTACACACCTCATGTACACAGTGCATATACTCACCCCAGCTCTGAGGCACACAGAGAGCGCAGGCTGAGGTACGTAACACTACACACCTCATGTACACAGTGCAGATACTCACCCCAGCTCTGAGGCACACATAGAGCGCAGGCTGAGGCACCCAACACTACACACCTCATGTACCCAGTGCAGATACTCTCCCCAGCTCTGAGGCTCACAGAGAGCGCAGGCTGAGGTACGCAACACTACACACCTCATGTACACAGTGCAGATACTCACCCCAGCTCTGAGGCACACATAGAGCGCAGGCTGAGGTACCCAACACTACACACCTCATGTACACAGTGCAGATACTCACCCCAGCTCTGAGGCACACATAGAGTGCAGGCTGAGGTACCCAACACTACACACCTCATGTACACAGTGCAGATACTCACCCCAGCTCTGAGGCACACATAGAGCGCAGGCTGAGGTACCCAACACTACACACCTCATGTACACAGTGCAGATACTCACCCCAGCTCTGAGGCACACATAGAGCGCAGGCTGAGGTACCCAACACTACACACCTCATGTACACAGTGCAGATACTCACCCCAGCTCTGAGGCACACATAGAGTGCAGGCTGAGGTACCCAACACTACACACCTCATGTACACAGTGCAGATACTCACCCCAGCTCTGAGGCACACATAAAGCGCAGGCTGAGGTACCCAACACTACACACCTCATGTACACAGTGCAGATACTTACCCCAGCTCTGAGGCACACATAGAGTGCAGGCTGAGGTACCCAACACTACACAACTCATGTACACAGTGCAGATACTCACCCCAGCTCTGAGGCACACATAGAGTGCAGGCTGAGGTACATAACACTACACACCTCATGTACACAGTGCAGATACTCACCCCAGCTCTGAGGCACACATAGAGTGCAGGCTGAGGTACCCAACACTACACACCTCATGTACACAGTGCAGATACTCACCCCAGCTCTGAGGCACACATAGGGCTCGATTCACAAAGCGGTGCTAACAGTTAGCACGCTGGTGAAAAGCCCTTTATCATGCCTAAACTCAGTTTAGGCATGATAAGTTTAGGTGTGATAAGTTTAGGTGTGATAAGTTTAGGCATGATAAGTTTAGGTGTGATAAGTTTAGGCATGCTAAGTTTAAGCGCCAACTGCGTTAGCACCGCAGTGCACAGCTGATCAAAAGTTTTACGCTAGCAAAGACTGGTGCACTTTGTATAAAGTTTAATGGCGCTGCTTTGCGTGCGGGACTTTGCAAGCGATCTAAACTTATCTAAACTTAGCATGCCTAAACTTATCACACCTAAACTTATCACACCTAAACTTATCACGCCTAAACTGGCTTTTCACCAGCATGGTGCAATGGTTTTCATGCCTAAAGTCTTTTAGGCATGCTAACTGGGTTAGCACCGCTTTGTGAATCGAGCCCATAGAGCGCAGGCTGAGGCACCCAACACTACACACCTCATGTACACAGTGCAGATACTCACCCCAGCTCTGAGGCACACATAGAGTGCAGGCTGAGGTACGTAACACTATACACCTCATGTACACAGTGCAGATACTCACCCCAGCTCTGAGACACACATAGAGAGCAGACTGAGGCACCCAACACTACACACCTCATGTACCCAGTGCAGATACTCACCCCAGCTCTGAGGCTCACAGAGAGCGCAGGCTGAGGTACGCAACACTACACACCTCATGTACACAGTGCAGATACTCACCCCAGCTCTGAGGCACACATAGAGCGCAGGCTGAGGTACCCAACACTACACACCTCATGTACACAGTGCAGATACTCACCCCAGCTCTGAGGCACACATAGAGCGCAGGCTGAGGTACCCAACACTACACACCTCATGTACACAGTGCAGATACTCACCCCAGCTCTGAGGCACACATAGAGCGCAGGCTGAGGTACCCAACACTACACACCTCATGTACACAGTGCAGATACTCACCCCAGCTCTGAGGCACACATAAAGCGCAGGCTGAGGTACCCAACACTACACACCTCATGTACACAGTGCAGATACTCACCCCAGCTCTGAGGCACACATAGAGTGCAGGCTGAGGTACCCAACACTACACAACTCATGTACACAGTGCAGATACTCACCCCAGCTCTGAGGCACACATAGAGTGCAGGCTGAGGTACCCAACACTACACACCTCATGTACACAGTGCAGATACTCACCCCAGCTCTGAGGCACACATAGAGCGCAGGCTGAGGTACCCAACACTACACACCTCATGTACACAGTGCAGATACTCACCCCAGCTCTGAGACACACAGAGTGCAGGCTGAGGTACCCAACACTACACACCTCATGTACACAGTGCAGATACTCACCCCAGCTCTGAGGCACACATAGAGGGCAGGCTGAGGTACCCAACACTACACACCTCATGTACACAGTGCAGATACTCACCCCAGCTCTGAGGCACACATAGAGCGCAGGCTGAGGTACATAACACTACACACCTCATGTACACAGTGCAGATACTCACCCCAGCTCTGAGACACACATAGAGCGCAGGCTGAGGCACCCAACACTACACACCTCATGTACACAGTGCAGATACTCACCCCAGTTCTGAGGCACACAGAGAGCGCAAACTGAGGTACATAACACTACACACCTCATGTACACAGTGCAGATACTCACCCCAGCTCTGAGGCACACATAGAGCGCAGGCTGAGGGACCCAACACTACACACCTCATGTACACAGTGCAGATACTCACCCCAGCTCTGAGGCACACATAGAGCGCAGGCTGAGGTACCCAACACTACACACCTCATGTACACAGTGCAGATACTCACCCCAGCTCTGAGGCACAAATAGAGGGCAGGTTGAGGTACGCAACACTACACACCTCATGTACACAGTGCAGATACTCACCCCAGCTCTGAGGCACACATAGAGCGCAGGCTGAGGTACCCAACACTACACACCTCATGTACACAGTGCAGATACTCACCCCAGCTCTGAGGCACACATAGAGCGCAGGCTGAGGTACCCAACACTACACACCTCATGTACACAGTGCAGATACTCACCCCAGCTCTGAGGCACACATAGAGTGCAGGCTGAGGTACCCAACACTACACACCTCATGTACACAGTGCAGATACTCACCCCAGCTCTGAGGTACACATAGAGCGCAGGCTGAGGTACATAACACTACACACCTCATGTACACAGTGCAGATACTCACCCCAGCTCTGAGGCACACATAGAGCGCAAACTGAGGTACATAACACTACACACCTCATGTACACAGTGCAGATACTCATCCCAGCTATGAGGCACACATAGAGCGCAGGCTGAGGTACCCAACACTACACACCTCATGTACCCAGTGCAGATACTCACCCCAGCTCTGAGACACACATAGAGCGCAGGCTGAGGTACCCAACACTACACACCTCATGTACACAGTGCAGATACTCACCCCAGCTCTGAGGTACACATAGAGCGCAGGCTGAGGTACATAACACTACACACCTCATGTACACAGTGCAGATACTCACCCCAGCTCTGAGGCACACATAGAGCGCAAACTGAGGTACATAACACTACACACCTCATGTACACAGTGCAGATACTCATCCCAGCTATGAGGCACACATAGAGCGCAGGCTGAGGTACCCAACACTACACACCTCATGTACACAGTGCAGATACTCACCCCAGCTCTGAGGCACACATAGAGCGCAGGCTGAGGTACCCAACACTACACACCTCATGTACACAGTGCAGATACTCACCCCAGCTCTGAGACACACAGAGAGCGCAGGCTGAGGCACCCAACACTACACACCTCATGTACACAGTGCAGATACTCACCCCAGCTCTGAGGCACACAGAGAGCGCAAACTGAGGTACATAACACTACACACCTCATGTACACAGTGCAGATACTCACCCCAGCTCTGAGGCACACAGAGAGCGCAAACTGAGGTACATAACACTACACACCTTATGTACACAGTGCAGATACTCACCCCAGCTCTGAGGCACACATAGAGCGCAGGCTGAGGCACCCAACACTACACACCTCATGTACACAGTGCAGATACTCAGCCCAGCTCTGAGGCACACATAGAGGGCAGGCTGAGGTACCCAACACTACACACCTCATGTACACAGTGCAGATACTCACCCCAGCTCTGAGGCACACATAGAGCGCAGGCTGAGGTACCCAACACTACACACCTCATGTACACAGTGCAGATACTCACCCCAGCTCTGAGGCACACATAGAGCGCAGGCTGAGGTACCCAACACTACACACCTCATGTACACAGTGCAGATACTCACCCCAGCTCTGAGACACACATAGAGCGCAGGCTGAGGTACATAACACTACACACCTCATGTACACAGTGCAGATACTCACCCCAGCTCTGAGGCACACATAGAGCGCAGGCTGAGGTACCCAACACTACACACCTCATGTACACAGTGCAGATACTCACCCCAGCTCTGAGGCACACATAGAGTGCAGGCTGAGGTACCCAACACTACACACCTCATGTACACAGTGCAGATACTCACCCCAGCTCTGAGGCACATATAGAGCGCAGACTGAGGTACATAACACTACACACCTCATGTACACAGTGCATATACTCACCCCAGCTCTGAGGCACACAGAGAGCGCAGGCTGAGGTACGTAACACTACACACCTCATGTACACAGTGCAGATACTCACCCCAGCTCTGAGGCACACATAGAGCGCAGGCTGAGGCACCCAACACTACACACCTCATGTACCCAGTGCAGATACTCTCCCCAGCTCTGAGGCTCACAGAGAGCGCAGGCTGAGGTACGCAACACTACACACCTCATGTACACAGTGCAGATACTCACCCCAGCTCTGAGGCACACATAGAGCGCAGGCTGAGGTACCCAACACTACACACCTCATGTACACAGTGCAGATACTCACCCCAGCTCTGAGGCACACATAGAGTGCAGGCTGAGGTACCCAACACTACACACCTCATGTACACAGTGCAGATACTCACCCCAGCTCTGAGGCACACATAGAGCGCAGGCTGAGGTACCCAACACTACACACCTCATGTACACAGTGCAGATACTCACCCCAGCTCTGAGGCACACATAGAGCGCAGGCTGAGGTACCCAACACTA
Organism: Hyperolius riggenbachi; assembly: GCF_040937935.1. Lineage (NCBI taxonomy): Eukaryota > Metazoa > Chordata > Amphibia > Anura > Hyperoliidae > Hyperolius > Hyperolius riggenbachi. The sequence goes on along the minus strand of NC_090646.1, from coordinate 686,597,929 downwards.
CACACCTCATGTACACAGTGCAGATACTCACCCCAGCTCTGAGGCACACATAGAGTGCAGGCTGAGGTACCCAACACTACACACCTCATGTACACAGTGCAGATACTCACCCCAGCTCTGAGGCACACATAAAGCGCAGGCTGAGGTACCCAACACTACACACCTCATGTACACAGTGCAGATACTTACCCCAGCTCTGAGGCACACATAGAGTGCAGGCTGAGGTACCCAACACTACACAACTCATGTACACAGTGCAGATACTCACCCCAGCTCTGAGGCACACATAGAGTGCAGGCTGAGGTACATAACACTACACACCTCATGTACACAGTGCAGATACTCACCCCAGCTCTGAGGCACACATAGAGTGCAGGCTGAGGTACCCAACACTACACACCTCATGTACACAGTGCAGATACTCACCCCAGCTCTGAGGCACACATAGAGCGCAGGCTGAGGCACCCAACACTACACACCTCATGTACACAGTGCAGATACTCACCCCAGCTCTGAGGCACACATAGAGTGCAGGCTGAGGTACGTAACACTATACACCTCATGTACACAGTGCAGATACTCACCCCAGCTCTGAGACACACATAGAGAGCAGACTGAGGCACCCAACACTACACACCTCATGTACCCAGTGCAGATACTCACCCCAGCTCTGAGGCTCACAGAGAGCGCAGGCTGAGGTACGCAACACTACACACCTCATGTACACAGTGCAGATACTCACCCCAGCTCTGAGGCACACATAGAGCGCAGGCTGAGGTACCCAACACTACACACCTCATGTACACAGTGCAGATACTCACCCCAGCTCTGAGGCACACATAGAGCGCAGGCTGAGGTACCCAACACTACACACCTCATGTACACAGTGCAGATACTCACCCCAGCTCTGAGGCACACATAGAGCGCAGGCTGAGGTACCCAACACTACACACCTCATGTACACAGTGCAGATACTCACCCCAGCTCTGAGGCACACATAAAGCGCAGGCTGAGGTACCCAACACTACACACCTCATGTACACAGTGCAGATACTCACCCCAGCTCTGAGGCACACATAGAGTGCAGGCTGAGGTACCCAACACTACACAACTCATGTACACAGTGCAGATACTCACCCCAGCTCTGAGGCACACATAGAGTGCAGGCTGAGGTACCCAACACTACACACCTCATGTACACAGTGCAGATACTCACCCCAGCTCTGAGGCACACATAGAGCGCAGGCTGAGGTACCCAACACTACACACCTCATGTACACAGTGCAGATACTCACCCCAGCTCTGAGACACACAGAGTGCAGGCTGAGGTACCCAACACTACACACCTCATGTACACAGTGCAGATACTCACCCCAGCTCTGAGGCACACATAGAGCGCAGGCTGAGGCACCCAACACTACAAACCTCATGTACACAGTGCAGATACTCACCCCAGCTCTGAGGCACACATAGAGTGCAGGCTGAGGTACGTAACACTATACACCTCATGTACACAGTGCAGATACTCACCCCAGCTCTGAGGCACACATAGAGTGCAGGCTGAGGTACGTAACACTATACACCTCATGTACACAGTGCAGATACTCACCCCAGCTCTGAGGCACACATAGAGTGCAGGCTGAGGCACCCAACACTACACACCTCATGTACACAGTGCAGATACTCACCCCAGCTCTGAGACACACATAGAGAGCAGACTGAGGCACCCAACACTACACACCTCATGTACACAGTGCAGATACTCACCCCAGCTCTGAGGCACACAGAGTGCAGGCTGAGGTACGTAACACTATACACCTCATGTACACAGTGCAGATACTCACCCCAGCTCTGAGGCACACATAGAGCGCAGGCTGAGGTACCCAACACTACACACCTCATGTACACAGTGCAGATACTCACCCCAGCTCTGAGGCACACATAGAGCGCAGGCTGAGGTACCCAACACTACACACCTCATGTACACAGTGCAGATACTCACCCCAGCTCTGAGGCACACATAGAGCGCAGGCTGAGGTACCCAACACTACACACCTCATGTACACAGTGCAGATACTCACCCCAGCTCTGAGGCACACATAGAGCGCAGGCTGAGGTACATAACACTACACACCTCATGTACACAGTGCAGATACTCACCCCAGCTCTGAGACACACATAGAGCGCAGGCTGAGGTACCCAACACTACACACCTCATGTACACAGTGCAGATACTCACCCCAGCTCTGAGGCACAGATAGAGCGCAGGCTGAGGTACATAACACTACACACCTCATGTACACAGTGCAGATACTCACCCCAGCTCTGAGACACACATAGAGAGCAGACTGAGGCACCCAACACTACACACCTCATGTACACAGTGCAGATACTCACCCCAGCTCTGAGGCACACATAGAGTGCAGGCTGAGGTACGTAACACTATACACCTCATGTACACAGTGCAGATACTCACCCCAGCTCTGAGGCACACATAGAGCGCAGGCTGAGGTACCCAACACTACACACCTCATGTACACAGTGCAGATACTCACCCCAGCTCTGAGGCACACATAGAGCGCAGGCTGAGGTACCCAACACTACACACCTCATGTACACAGTGCAGATACTCACCCCAGCTCTGAGGCACACATAGAGCGCAGGCTGAGGTACCCAACACTACACACCTCATGTACACAGTGCAGATACTCACCCCAGCTCTGAGGCACACATAGAGCGCAGGCTGAGGTACATAACACTACACACCTCATGTACACAGTGCAGATACTCACCCCAGCTCTGAGACACACAGAGAGCGCAAACTGAGGTACCCAACACTACACACCTCATGTACACAGTGCAGATACTCACCCCAGCTCTGAGACACACATAGAGCGCAGGCTGAGGTACCCAACACTACACACCTCATGTACACAGTGCAGATACTCACCCCAGCTCTGAGGCACAGATAGAGCGCAGGCTGAGGTACATAACACTACACACCTCATGTACACAGTGCAGATACTCACCCCAGCTCTGAGACACACATAGAGAGCAGACTGAGGCACCCAACACTACACACCTCATGTACACAGTGCAGATACTCACCCCAGTTCTGAGGCACACAGAGAGCGCAAACTGAGGTACCCAACACTACACACCTCATGTACACAGTGCAGATACTCACCCCAGCTCTGAGGCACACATAGAGCGCAGGCTGAGGTACCACGTTCCAGTCTGGGGATATGGGATCCGCAGGCGACTGATGGAATGACTGCTGTTTACAGACAGAGAGAATCCAGAGAGAGAGTCTGTGGAGAGAGAAGTCAGGAGGCATCACAGATACACAATAATGGTGACAGGAAGTCACACGTGTCCTGGAATAAACTGCCCCGCTCGTGCATAACCCACAATACACTAAACAGCCTTCATTTAAAGCTAAACTACAGAGTACCCCGATAGCTCACAGTGACTCACAGCCACACAAGGGGCTAAAAGAGACAGAAAAGAGGAAATGGATTAGGATGTAATGGGCCGAGGCAAGGCAGTAGATATGGGACCTCCTTGTGGTCTTGTTGGTAAGCTGAAGTGGAGAGAGGTCAGGGAAGGTGGCAGGCGGGCCCCTTGATAATCCTGCTCTGCCAAAAAGCCCTCTTACTAAACAGCATTGCTAAATATAATGTCGCCTTCTTAAAACAGAAGGTATTTGTGATCTATCAGCTTTAAGTGAACAGGTTATAGCTAACATCGATTCACATCACATCGATTCATATTCCTGTATTTATTTATTACCTTCTTGTATTGGGTATTTGCATCCGAACTTACATCTAAGCAAGCCTCACTATGGCCCACCATTCATATTGGCCAATGGGGAGCCTCGGGGGGTAATTCACTTATACTGATGCTGGGGCTCCCGGCTAGTTATGGCAGGAATTTTGGCCAGAGAAGACGGCATATCAGACGGCATAAGAGCATTACAGAAGTATGTAGAAGACAGATGCTGATATCACTGAGGATGAATAGACTAGTCTCCATCTGAAGAACTGACCTGTGTGGCAGGTGATGGAAGAGTTGTCACCGGAGATCAGAGGGACGCCGTGGTTTAGACATCCAAAGACCGTGACATTCTCACCCTGCACTGAGGACTGGTGGAGGCATAAAGGAGACATAACCAAGAGAGGACATTACACAGATAGAAGTCAAGATGACCATCCATGACTACCTCAACCCAGTCACATGATCAGCCACCTGGAGCACCATCTTCATACATAAACCCGCTAACTGACAAGCCACTCATAACCAATACACGACTTGCATCAACCAATACACACCTATCCCACCAATTTCCTATGACCCACTAATTGACAAGCCACTCATCACCAAATACACCACTTGCCTCAACCAATACACACCTATCTCACCAATTTCCTATGGCCCACTAACTGACAAGCCACTCATGACCAATACACCACTTGCCTCAACCAATACACACCTATCTCACCAATTTCCTATGACCCACTAATTGACAAGCCACTCATAACCAATACACCACTTGCCTCAACCAATACACACCTATCTCACCAATTTCCTATGACCCACTAATTGACAAGCCACTCATAACCAATACACCACTTGCCTCAACCAATACACACCTATCTCACCAATTTCCTATGACCCACTAATTGACAAGCCACTCATAACCAATACACCACTTGCCTCAACCAATACACACCTATCTCACCAATTTCCTATGACCCACTAATTGACAAGCCACTCATAACCATTACACCACTTGCCTCAACCAATACACACCTATCCCACCAATTTCCTATGACCCACTAATTGACAAGCCACTCATAACCAATACACCACTTGCCTCAACCAATACACACCTATCTCACCAATTTCCTATGACCCACTAATTGACAAGTCACTCATAACCAATACACCACTTGCCTCAACCAATACACACCTATCTCACCAATTTCCTATGACCCACTAATTGACAAGCCACTCATAACCAATACACCACTTGCACCAACCAATACAAACCTCAACCAAACCTCAACCAAAACCTCAATACAAACAAATCTCATTTCCTACTCCTCCACTCCATAACTCACTCTACCTGGTCACAAGGCTAACACCACCTATCCTGAACTCAATACTCATACCTAGTTTCATTAGCTGCTCCATAACAAACTTAATCCTCTCATATGGCTCAAAAATCCACCCTCCCTGAAGTCCACCCAGCCAGCTGATCTGACCTCCATTCCACAGCATACTCAAACCATCTCACATAACTTTTACCAGATTCCCCTTGGCCTCAGACCCATACTGCCCCCCCCCCCCCCCCGCCATTGCATGTTGGGTACTCCTCTCTGATCCCCTCTGGTCCCATAACTCATATAAACTAACTACATGACTCATGTCCTATCCAACTGGTGGCAATGTGTAATCCGACCCATTTCCCTCTTTCCTAACCACAAGAGCCTCATTTCACTCAAGCTCAGCCACTCTGAATACAATTAGAATTAACGAGGAACTGGTGACGGTCCATGTTGCGCCTCTCATTTGTACATCACGTGGCACCATTTTGTGTCTTTACTGTACATGCATTTTGGGTGGACCTTTAATGGCAATGTGTGTCCGGCACAATCACAGGCTTTGCTGGAAATAAAGCTACAAGTCAGAGACTTTGTTTACCTCTGAAAGCCCTGCCCTTGGGTGGTACAGCATAAAAGCACCCAGTGATTATACACACCCAATGCCCAAGGGACTGGCAGGAGGAGGGGTGCTTTCTGACTGTAGTAGTCACCTATACAGGGCGCATTATACACCACTAACGTATCCAAATATTGGTTAGATACCCCGATTGTAATCATCAAGGGTTAGGGTTAGACAACTGGCATGCACTGAGCACAACCATATCAGTTGCTTACACTTCAGTAGCATTGTGTGGTATCTCAGAACTTTATCAGTTTAAAAGCTAAAAACGAATATGTCATTTAGTATCAGGATCACTTCATGTGCACATTGACAGAGACAGGTCCCCTGATATATTGTCATTTATGCTGAATTTCCCACGGAGGACGGATTGGCTGATGGACACATTGTTGAATGGTTGGACTGGCAGAGGATGTTCATCTGGGAATACTGAAACATGTATTTAAAAGCCGATAAGTATGTGTTTGTGATTTCTTTTATGCAGTATTTTCATAGTGAAGATGACCAGCGTCCTCCTGGATAGGCAGCAGCAGTCTGGATAGTTATGGAACCCATGGTCCACTTTTTCGCTTCAAAGATAAATGCTGACGCTAAAACTGGAGAATTGGGGGGACAGTCCAGAGTTCTATTTCTCCTTCTTCTTTCAAAGCCCCCCCCCCCCCCCGCCCCCGCCTCCCTCCTCTCTACTCCTGACTTAAGTTCCAGTCTCTATGTTATGGTTTGGGGTTTTTTGTGTGTAAAAATGTAAAGTTTGCTTGTTGACATGCCTCCGTTCTTATGGCCATCCTTGGACCGGCTTGCTGGACTGATGCGCCAATATCTGTCATGATAGGCAATGGTAACTGGAGGCCTCAAAGGCAAGACCTGGCCCCTATTAAGGATTGCTATGTGAATTATACTCAATATACTGCCTACATTGTAACACTGGGAACAATATTGCAAATGTATTGTCTGTTTTCTGTTGGAAACTAATAGACCTCTTTGAAAGCAAATATTTTTATGGTGTTGGTTTTTTTCTTTCTTTTTTCCTAAGTGTTTTTCCTAGGATATAGAGAAGGGGTACTAATAAGAGTTCAGAGATCTGGTCACATCCAGTCATGAAATAATGGGGAACTCCATAACACCCATTCATATTTTCACATATCCCGCCCAACATCTTCACATATCCCACCCCCGGAACATCTTCACATATCCCACCCAACATTTTCCCATATCCCACCCAACATCTTCACATATCCCATCCAACATCTTCACATATCCCACCCCCCGCAACATCTTAACATATCCCATCCCACCCAACATCTTCACATATCCCACCCCCGGAACATCTTCACATATCCCACCCAACATTTTCCCATATCCCACCCAACATCTTCACATATCCCATCCCACCCAACATCTTTGCATATCCCACCCCACCCAACATCTTCACATATCCCACCCCCCAGAACATCTTCACATATGCCACCCCCCGGAACATCTTCACATATCCCACCCCACCCAACATCTTCACACATCCCACCCCAACCAACATCTTCACATATCCCACCCCACCCAACATCTTCACATATCCCCCTAACATCTTCACATATCCCACCCCCTGCAACATCTTCACATATCCTACCCAACATCTTCACATATCCCCCCAACATCTTCACATATCCCATCCCACCCAACATCTTCACATATCCCACCACACCCAACATCTTCACATATCCCATCCCACCCAACATCTTCACATATCCCCCCAACATCTTCACATATCCCTACCCCCGCAACATCTTCACATATCCTACCCAACATCTTCACATATCCCACCCCCCGCAGCATCTTCACATATCCCCCCAACATCTTCACATATCCCACCCCCCACAACATCTTCACATATCCCCCCAACATCTTCACATATCCTACCCCACGCAACATCTTCACATATCCCCCCAACATCTTCACATATCCCACCCCCCGCAACATCTTCACATATCCCCCCAACATCTTCACATATCCCCCCAACATCTTCACATATCCCACCCCACGCAACATCTTCACATATCCTACCCAACATCTTCACATATCCCCCCAACATCTTCACATATCCCATCCCACCCAACATCTTCACATATCCCACCCCACGCAACATCTTCACATATCCCACCCCACGCAACATCTTCACATATCCTACCCAACATCTTCACATATCCCCCCAACATCTTCACATATCCCATCCCACGCAACATCTTCACATATCCCACCCCACGCAACATCTTCACATATCCCACCCCACCCAACATCTTCACATATCCCACCCCACGCAACATCTTCACATATCCCACCCCACCCAACATCTTCACATATCCCACCACCGCAACATCTTCACATATCCCACCCCACCCAACATCTTCACATATCCCACCCCACGCAACATCTTCACATATCCCACCCCACCCAACATCTTCACATATCCCACCCCACGCAACATCTTCCCATATCCCACCCCACGCAACATCTTCACATATCCCACCCCACCCAACATCTTCACATATCCCACCACCGCAACATCTTCACATATCCCACCACCGCAACATCTTCACATATCCCACCCCACGCAACATCTTCACATATCCCACCCCACGCAGCATCTTCACATATCCCACCCCACCCAACATCTTCACATATCCCACCCCACCCAACATCTTCACATATCCCACCACCGCAACATCTTCACATATCCCCCCAACATCTTCACATATCCCATCCCACGCAACATCTTCACATATCCCACCCCACGCAACATCTTCACATATCCCACCCCACCCAACATCTTCACATATCCCACCCCACGCAACATCTTCACATATCCCACCCCACCCAACATCTTCACATATCCCACCACCGCAACATCTTCACATATCCCACCACCGCAACATCTTCACATATCCCACCACCGCAACATCTTCACATATCCCACCCCACGCAACATCTTCACATATCCCACCCCACGCAGCATCTTCACATATCCCACCCCACCCAACATCTTCACATATCCCACCCCACCCAACATCTTCACATATCCCACCACCGCAACATCTTCACATATCCCACCACCGCAACATCTTCACATATCCCACCCCACGCAACATCTTCACATATCCCACCCCACGCAGCATCTTCACATATCCTACCCAACATCTTCACAAATCCCATCCAACATCTTCACATATACCACCCCCCGCAACATCTTCATATATCCCACCCAACATCTTTACATATACCACCCCACCCAAAGTCTTCACATATCCCACTCAACATCTTCACAAATCCCGTCCAACATCTTCCCATATCCCATCCCCGGCAACATCTTCAAATTTCCCACCCCACCCAACATCTTCACACATCCCATCCCAACATCTTTACATATCCCACCCCAAATCTTCACATATCCCACCCCCTGCAACACCTTCATATATCCCACTCAACATCTTCACAAATCTCATCCAACATCTTCACATATCCCACCCCACCCAACATCTTCACATATCCCACCCCACCCAACATCTTCACATATCCCACCCCATGCAAAATCTTCACATATCCCACCCCACGCAACATCTTCACATATCCCATCCCAACAGCTTCACATATCCCACCCCACCATCTTCACATATTCCACACTGTTTGAGTCATTGTTCTTCACTTATTTACTCACAGTGTTGAGACGAACCTCCAAGTTGAGCACTCCTCCGCTATCCAAAACAGGCAGAAGATTGACACTAAACACTGCAGGCCGGTCTGGTGGGACTGAGACATTTGGCCCAAAGAATATGTAGAAATGGACAGAAAATGTGTCCAGCTCATTCCTCAGTGTGGGGCGTATGGGCCAGCAGGCTGGCTGGATGATGGTGGAATCACCCCACGACATATTTCCCAGTGACACAGAAACTCCAGCAGATGGAAGACCTTCTAGGGAAGTCAGTCCTCCCGCCACTCCAAAAGACTGAGGCATGTTCAGGGAAGAGCTGGGACCGCTGGGACCACGGGAAAGGCCAGGCCGAGAACAGTCTGCTGGGAGAGACCAACCATTGTAACAGTATCAACACTCAGTAAAACACCCATGAGATACAACAATCTGGTACTCACCTTGTAGTTGTGTCGTTAGCTGGAAATAGATGGCAGTGCTGGGCACACCAGTTCTCTCCACCAAGACATAATACCAATGCTGCCAGAGAGGCAGTGCCAGTAGGAGTTGGCACACAGAGTTACTGGCACAGTCCTGGCTGGAAGAATTGTGCAGAGGGGGGGCTTTGGCACGAAGTCTCAGGAGAAGAGGGCAACTCTCAGCAGTGCGCAGTCCGGTGCGGCAAACCAAGAGACTGACCCGCAATCCTGAGGTGAACTGAGGAACGAAGACCCTGGGAAGAGGAGAGAAGATGTTAGCTCTCGGAACATGGGTCACTATATCCCAGAATCTCAATCCTCCCCTGATGTCCCTTCCCAACACGTCTATTGCTTTATGCTGGGAATACACAATGCGACTACTTATTATCAATCGAGCCGCTGATGGCTCGATTGATAATATCCGACAGGTCCGATCACGCGGGCGGGTCGGCGGACAATAGCGGGGAATCGAGCGGAAGATAAGGAAGCACCCGCGGGGACGAGCGGGAATCGATCCGGGCGGCCGTGGGGACGCGCGGGGATCCGGCGGGAGTCAATCCGGCGGCTAATCGATTCCCAGCATAAGGATCAATTTCAAAATCCTGTGCTTGTATCTGGGTGACATAGTGCCTATGGCAAACACTAAAATTGCTCCCCCCATCAGACCACCTTGTCCCATAATGCAGTGATACAAGTCTCCCCAGTATAGGTTGCTAGAGTTAATCCTCAAGTAACCAGAGGTAGCACCCTAGTATAGGTAGCCAGAGGTAATTCACCCAGTATAAGTAGACCGATGGTTATGTTGCCCTCCCAGTATATGTAGTTAGAGATATCTCCCCAGTATAAGTAGCTTTCTTTAGCATACATGGTAAGAGGTATCCCCCCAGTATAAGTAGTCCCTCAGTATAGGTAATGAGAGGTTCCCCTCAGTATAAGTAACCCCCCAGTATAGGTTTGGCAGGTTCCCCTCAGTATAAGTAACCCCCCAGTATAGGTTTGGCAGGTTCCCCTCAGTATAAGTAACCCCCCAGTATAGGTTTGGCAGGTGTCCCCCAGTATAAGTAGACCCCCCCCCCCCCCAGTATAGGTAGTGAAAGATGTCCTCCAGTATAAGAGCAGGTACAAATGCCTGAGAGGCATCCCTTAGTACGGTGGTGAAGCATAAGGGAGGAGGAGGCATCCATGGCGCCCATGGTGCTGTGGCGCCCATGGCACAAGCCATGCCTGCACCCCTCTAGATACGCCTCTGGCTTGGCCTACAAATCAGTGCACAGGACCTGCCCAACCTACATCTCTGATCTGGTCCACAGGCACATACCAGCCCGCCCCCGCCGATCGTCCAATGACCTGCGCCTAGTCGCACCACACATAACTCAGTCACAGGCACGATTGCAGGACTTCACCAGGGCTGCCCATACTCTCTGGAACTCGCTCCCACCAGCCATCAGACTCGCCCCCACCTTTAATACCTTCAAACAAGCTCTCAAGACTCACCTCTTCACGCTCACATACCCCCCTACACCAGCACCATAATATGTTCTGTTAGACACCCTCTCAGCAGACACACCTATTGTCTCCTCCCCCACCCTTTAGATTGTAAGCCTCTGGCAGGGCCCTCTCCCTTTTAGTGTTTCCAGCTTGATTATGTAATCTCACTGACAATCACCCCTTTTGTGGACTAGAACAGTCTCTATTTTGACCTATGACACTGAACTGTTATTATACCTGTTGGTATATATTAACCACTTCACTACTGAGGAGGTTTTCCCTTTCTGTACCAGTGCAATTTTCACCTTTCAACTCTCCTTTCATTCATCCGCCAATAACTCTATACCTACTTATCACAATACAACGATCTATATCTTGTTTTTTTCACCACCAATTAAACCTTCTTTGGGTGGTACATTTTGCGAATAATTATTTTATACAATAAAACTCATGCGCCTATTCATAAAAATGAATGCACCATTTATTCCATCACATAAATAAATATACTCTGCATATACAATGTGTATTGCCAACTTCCTTTCCCAGGTCCAGACCTAGACGCGTAAAATGTCTCAGGAATAGCTACCTAGACTACTCTGCTGGCTAGTAACATATGCATGCATAGATCTCAAAGTCAATAAAAATCAATAAAAATGGGTGGAAAGTATTGTCTTATTTCGTTGCTCGTCAAATCTACAAGATTGTTCCACACCGCAATTAAAAACTTGATGAAAAAATATAGTAAATTGTTCCCAAGTCTATATTTCCACAATGATGATCCACCACGTATATGGGTAAGCGTATTCACATATAATCCTCCGCTACCGCAGTAGCTGACTCACGGTTTTCAGTATTAATCAGTGCTGATATTGACCAAGCTCTTCAAAGAGAGGAGGGGGGGGGGCGAAGAGGATCCACACTCCTTTAGGTCTCTTTAGGTAACGGATCCGCTTGAGTCCCGGCCCAGCGACTCACTGCAGGATCCCTCCGTTACAGGCTTCACACGGACTTCCGGATCAAAGAGTCTTACAACACACGGCGTCCGGGGGTGACGTCACCACACTCTTAAGCCAATAGCCAACGCGTTTCGGTAGGATCCGCCTACCTTCTTCAGGGCGTGTTCCTATTGGCTGTGTGTCCTCTTATGCTGTGTATCTCCGCCCACCTCTCTCCGTGATGGTCCTACTGTGTCTCTTGTCGGCAAATTGATTAAAATGCATACATTTCAGTATCGGAGTTTAATCCCAGTGGAACTCCACTGTTCATAATGTAAATCCACTCAGTCTCTTTCCGTGACATCTTGTCAATATAATTGCCACCCCTCCAATCTTTCTCCACCTTCTGTATAGCGTAAAATCTAAAGGTTTCAAGGCTTTTCCCATGCAGTTCCTTGAAATGTTTGCTAAGTGGTTGTTTTACATTCCCACTTTTAATGTTATTTATATGCTCTCCTATCCTGGAGAGAAGCTTCCTCTTTGTCCTGCCGATATACTGCTTCTTACAGCCACATTCTATGATATATATCACTCCGGTGCTGTTACAATTCAAGTCTCCCTTTACATGAAATTGTTCATGTGTCACTTGTGACTCAAACTTCTGTATTGGCGCATGGTATTTCGTATTTTTACAAGGAACACAAAATCCACATCTTTTAAAGGAGCCATTCTTTTTTCCATTCCTCTTTATCGGTGGTTTATTTAGGGTAGGAGCAATTATATTCCTAATATTATTAGCTTTATTAAAAATATATTTTGGTTTTTCAATCAAAATTCCACTGAGTGTCTGGTCATTCTGGAGAATTTCCCAGTGTCTATCCACAATCCTTTTTATATCGTTGGATTGCTGGTTGAACTGCATCTTAAAGGGAAACTTAAGTGAACTATAAAAAATGAGATTTACTCACCTGGGGCTTCCCTCAACCCCCAGCAGCCGATCGGTGCCCTCGCAGCCCCGCTCTGACGCTCCAGGACCCGCCGACGAGCACTTCCGGTTTGGCCGTCACCGTTCGACAGGCATGGGAACGCGAGTGATTCTTCGCGTTCCCAGCCTGTATATCGCCCCCTATGCTGCTATTGCGGCCATCTTTCTTTTAACAGGATTGACTGTTAATTATAATCCTCAATCTCAGTACAATTGCGTCTAATAGGCATAAATTGACCCTTTGGGATGTTTGTAAGCCATTTTAACATATGGCAGCTGTCAAAATAAATAAAGCTGTTAGTATCAACTTTTTTAAAATAGGTTTTAGTTTTTATCTGCCCTCTATCTATAAAAATATTCAGATCTAGAAAATGTACTGTACTACTACTGTACTCACACGTAAATTCAAGGTTATATTCATTTTTAATATTCAACCATCCCAAAAAGTCTTTAAGTTTTTCCTCTCCTCCTCTCCAGATAAACATAGTATCATCTATAAAACGCCTCCAGAGGACGAGGTCCATTCCGGGGCCCCCCCCGGCCCTCTAATATCAATTTCTCCCAATAAGCCATATATAAATTAGCGAACCCCGGAGCGAACCTCGTCCCCATCGCCGTTCCAATGCGCTGTAAAAAATGTTGGCCTTCATACGAAAAATTATTATGAGTTAAGATAAACATGATGGACTTCTCTATGAACGCAATTTGATCTTTAGGAATATCTGTGAGTTCAATTAAAAAATAACTGACCGCTTCTACCCCTTTTATATGGTCTATAATGGTATATAGAGATTTAACATCTGCCACACACAAAATATCTCCATTTACCCATTCAACTTCACTCAGGATTCTCAAAAAGTGTCCCGTGTCTTTGACATAAGACTTGGTTTGGATCACTGCCTTCTGTAAAAAACCGTCTACATACTCTGATAGATTAGCTGTCAGGGACCCTATCCCGGAGATAATTGGTCTCCCGGGAGGGTCCCTGACTTGTTTGTGAATTTTAGGAAGATGATAGATTGGGAGACGGGGATTCTTTTGTGACAAGTATTGAACTTCCTTGTCATTCAGAATGCCTCGTTCCTCTCCAAATTCAATTCAATCCTCAAGCTGCTTTTTATACTCCACGATGGGGTTTTTCTTAAGGAGCAGATAGGTTTCAATATCCTTTAGTTGTCTTTCAGCCTCTATATTGTAGTCTAACCTGTTCTGTACCCCCCCTCCCCCCCCCCCCTCTATCCGCTGGCCTGATTAAAACATCAGGATCATCATGTAAGGATCTCATAGCTGTTTTTTCCAATTAATACTAAAAACCGTGAGTCAGCTACTGTGGTAGCGGAGGATTATATGTGAATACGCTTACCCATATACGTGGTGGATCATCATTGTGGAAATATAGACTTGGGAACAATTTACTATATTTTTTCATCACGTTTTTAATTGCGGTGTGGAACAATCTTGTAGGTTTGACGAGCAACGAAATAAGACAATACTTTCCACCCATTTTTATTGATTTTTATTGACTTTGAGATCTATGCATGCATATGTTACTAGCCAGCAGAGTAGTCTAGGTAGCTATTCCTGAGACATTTTACGCGTCTAGGTCTGGACCTGGGAAAGGAAGTTGGCAATACATATTATATATGCAGAGTATATTTATTTATGTGATGGAATACATGGTGCATTCATTTTTATGCATAGGCGCATGAGTTTTATTGTATATGTTTTTGGTATATAGTGACGGACTCTATATTGACTGATTGCTGCCAAATATATTAATCAATTATAAGCGCTACAACCTTTCTAATAAGAAGAATTATTTTATTCTAAATGCATTTTAACAGGGAAAATCAGAAAAAAATGGAAAAAAAATCATTATTTCTAAGTTTTCGGCCATTATATTTTTAAAATAATATGTGCTACTGTGATTAAAACCCACACATTTTATTTGCCCATTTGTTATTTATACGTTTAAAATATTTCCCTGAAAGAATGTATGGTGTCAATATTTTATTTGGAAATAAAGGTGAATTTTCTCTCTATACTCTATACTACCCAGATACGCCCTTGCCAGGCTGTCACACCATCCAGGCAAGAGAGACAATCAGTGGGTTCTCCAGATAATGCTGAACATGAGGAATAAATGGCATTACTCACTTGTAGAGAGCTGAACGGTTGTGCGGCGGCAGCATCTGCTCTGTGATATATCCTGGATACAAGACGGGCACACCGACTGCCCTCTGCACGATGAGCTGAGGCTGGAAGAGGTACTGGCATTCATCATGTAACCCCTGTGTGCAAAGCGAGAGGACACAACGTCACAAGGAGAGATCTTACACCGAGGCTACAGACTTTACACACTGTACAGTTATGTATTAATGGACACAGCGCCACGCCGAGAGATCTTACACCGAGGCTACAGACTTTACACACTGTACAGATACATATAAATGGACACAACGCCACACCGAGAGATCTTACACCGAGGCTACAGACTTTACACGCTCTACAGATACGTATAAATGGACACAACGTCACAAGGAGAGATCTTACACCGAGGCTACAGACTTTACACACTGTACAGATACATATAAATGGACACAACGCCACACCGAGAGATCTTACACCGAGGCTACAGACTTTACACGCTCTACAGATACGTATAAATGGACACAACGTCACACTGAGAGATCTTACACTGAGGCTACAGACTTTACACACTGTACAGTTATGTATTAATGGTCACAATCTCACGCCGAGACAGCTGCTCTACAGATACGTATAAATGGTCACAACGTCACACCGAGAGATCTTACACCGAGGCTACAGACTTTACACGCTCTACAGATACGTATAAATGGACACAACGTCACACCGAGAGATCTTACACTGAGGCTACAGACTTTACACGCTCTACAGATACGTATAAATGGACACAACGTCACAAGGAGAGATCTTACACCGAGGCTACAGACTTTACACACTGTACAGATACATATAAATGGACACAACGCCACACCGAGAGATCTTACACCGAGGCTACAGACTTTACACGCTCTACAGATACGTATAAATGGACACAACGTCACACCGAGAGATCTTACACCGAGGCTACATACTTTATACGCTTTACAGATACGTATAAATGGACACAATGTCCCACTGAGAGATCTTAAACCGAGGCTACAGACTTTACACGCTCTACAGATACGTATAAATGGACACAATGCCACGCCGAGAGATCTTACACCGAGGCTACAGACTTTGCACGCTCTACAGATATGTATAAATGGACACAATGCCACGGCGAGAGATCTTACACCGAGGGTACAGACTTTACACACTGTACAGATACATATAAATGGACACAACGCCACACCGAGAGATCTTACACCGAGGCTACAGACTTTACACGCTCTACAGATACGTATAAATGGACACAACGTCACACCGAGAGATCTTACACTGAGGCTACAGACTTTACACACTGTACAGTTATGTATTAATGGTCACAATCTCACGCCGAGACAGCTGCTCTACAGATACGTATAAATGGTCACAACGTCACACCGAGAGATCTTACACCGAGGCTACAGACTTTACACACTGTACAGTTATGTATTAATGGTCACAATCTCACGCCGAGACAGCTGCTCTACAGATACGTATAAATGGTCACAACGTCACACCGAGAGATCTTACACCGAGGCTACAGACTTTACACACTGTACAGTTATGTATTAATGGACACAACGTCACAAGGAGAGATCTTACACCGAGGCTACAGACTTTACACGCTCTACAGATACGTATAAATGGTCACAACGTCACGCCGAGAGATCTTACACCGAGGCTACAGACTTTACACGCTCTACAGATACGTATAAATGGACACAACGTCACAAGGAGAGATCTTACACCGAGGCTACAGACTTTACACGCTCTACAGATACGTATAAATGGACACAACGTCACAAGGAGAGATCTTACACCGAGGCTACAGACTTTACACACTGTACAGTTATGTATTAATGGACACAACGCCACGCCGAGACAGCTGCTCTACAGATACGTATAAATGGTCACAACGTCAAGCAGAGAGATCTTACACCGAGGCTACAAGCTGTACACGCTCTACAGATACGTATAAATGGTCACAATGTCACACCGAGAGATCTTACACCGAGGCTACAGACTTTACACGCTCTACAGATACATATAAATGGTCACAACGTCACGCAGAGAGATCTTACACCGAGGCTACAGACTTTACACGCTTTACAGATACATATAAATAGTCACTGCAGGGACCGGCTCATTCCCCCCACAGCCAGATGGCTCCATGAAAAGAGCCAGGAAACTGGCTCTCCAGGGGGGCCATGACAAAGCAGCCGGAGCGGCACCGACAAGGCAGATATGAAAGCATGTGGGATATGGTTTCTTACCTATTAAATGGAGACCGTATATCGCACAGCTATAAAATTCATAAAGTCTTATTCGTTAAAGTCTGCCCAACGCGCTGATATAACACTCATGGCAATATCTCGTCCGGTTATTGCGGTATAAATCTTCTCTTCCTGAGAAGCTGCCATAGTCATGTCTGATGTCGTATAAATCGGTATTTTCTGATGATCAGGAATCTGCTACCCACCTAAATATGACATGTATTGTTCATGAGTTACGGCATTGTATAAGTTTAGCCCTAAAATCTCTCAGAGGGAATGAACTGTCATTGGCCGGTTACTCAGAGGGGGCCGGCATTGCCACACCCCCAAACCAGCTTCATCAAAAGCACATGGCTGGCAGACGGACCTCAGTCCTCCACATTCCATCTGTATGAGAGCTGTCTGCTGCTAGCCAGAAGACACATGGTTAGCGGCCATCTTGTTCGGTCATCTTGCTCTGACTGAAACAAAGAACTTCACTGAAACCGAACTTTATTATTTTCCCAGAACGGACATATCTCCACAAAACCTAAGTATTTTATCCTTTTCTTTTCATACTGCGCTATTAATGTCTCAATAATTGTTGATTTTAATGATTGTCTGTATATATTAATTACTTATCTTGCATTAATAAACGACGTTCAAAGTCCTTTGTTTATTCAGCTACCCTGCTATTCAGCCATACACAGAAACTGATCCCAGGTCTCTGAAGAGACGCTACTATTGTATTGTGGTTAGCTAGACAGAATAGAGTGTGTTTAACCATTTTTATTTGTAGATCTAGGCTCAGACAGTCAGCGGGCTCCTCTGTCCCATGGTAACAGAGGTGGTGGAAGTTATACCCTGAACTAGAGTGTAAAGTGTATTTCCGTAACCCACTGGCTCCCTTCTGGTTTGTCTGCGGCCAATTCCCAACGGTTTCTGCGCATTGACTGCGACCACAGTTTGCACGATCCGTGCGTTGGAACCGATTGGAAGGCAAATTGCGTTCCGACCACTAGAGCTCCTGTGACAGAGGCTACAGACTTTACACGCTCTACAGATATTTATGAATGGACACAATGTCCCACTGAGAGATCTTACACCGAGGCTACAAGCTGTACACGCTCTACAGGTACGTATAAATGGTCACAAAGTCATGCAGAGAGATCTTACACCGAGGCTACAAGCTGTACACACTCTACAGATACGTATAAATGGTCACAATGTAACACCGAGAGATCTCACACTGAGGCTACAGACTTTATACGCTCTACAGATACGTATAAATGGACACAACGTCACACCGAGAGATCTTACACCGTGGCTACAGACTTTACACACTCTACAGATACGTATAAATGGACACAATGTCCCACTGAGAGATCTTACACCGAGGCTACAAGCTGTACACGCTCTACAGATACGTATACATTTTACACGTCGTCACACCGAGATATCTTACGGACTTTACACATTTTACAGATACGTATAAATGGACACAACGTCACACCGAGAGATCTTACACCAAAGCTACAGACTTTATATGCTTTACAGATACCAGGGGCGTAGCAATAGGGGGCACAGAGGTAGCGACCACATCGGATCCCTTGGGCTACAGGGGCCCTCGGGGGCCCTTCCTCAAGCACAGTATTAGCTCTCTATTGGTCCTGTGCTGGCAATAATCACTTCTATAGATACTCTGAATAGTAGTAATCATTAAGAAGCTGTTCCCCATCCCCTTCTTGCACCTCTGACACTGTGGTTGCCATTGGCAGGTTTTGGTGCGTCTTATCAATTGTTATGTATAGAGTGCTGGGGGCACTCTATAAAACTTGCACCAGGGCCCATAGCTCCTTAGCTACACCACTGTCAGATACGTATAAATGGACACAACGTCGCGCCGAGAGATCTTACACCAAGGCACAGACTATACACGCTCTACAGGTACGTATAAATGGACACAACATCATGGCGTGAGATCTTACACCAAGGCACAGACTTTACACGCTCTACAGATACGTATAAATGGACACAACGCCACACCGAGAGATCTTACGCTGAGGCTACAGACTTTACACGCTCTACAGATACGTATAAATGGACACAACGACACACCGAGAGATCTTACGCCGAGGCTACATACTTTACACGCTTTACAGATACATATAAATGGACACAACGTTACGCAGAGAGATCTTACACTGAGGCTACAGACTTTACACGCTTTACAGATACGTATAAATGGACACAACGTCACGCCGAGAGATCTTACACTGAGGCTACAGACTTTGCACACTGTACAGATACATATAAATGGACACGCCACGCCGAGAGATCTTACACCGAGGCTACAGACTTTACACGTTCTACAGATACGTATAAATGGACACAATGTCACGGCGAGAGATCTTACACCGAGGATACAGACTTTACACGCTCTACAGATACATATAAATGGACATGATGTCCCACTGAGAGATCTTACACCGAGGATACAGACTTTACACGCTTTACAGATACGTATAAATGGACACAACGTTACGCAGAGAGATCTTACACTGAGGCTACAGACTTTACACACTCTACAGATACATATAAATGGACACAATGTCACGCCGAGAGATCTTACACCGAGGCTACAGACTTTACACGCTTTACAGATACGTATAAATGGACACAACGTCATGGCGTGAGATCTTAAACCGAGGCTACAGACTTTACACGCTTTATAGATACGTATAAATGGACACAACGTCACGCCGAGAGATCTTACACCGAGGCTACAGACTTTGCACGCTCTACAGATATGTATAAATGGACACAATGCCACGGCGAGAGATCTTACACCGAGGATACAGACTTTACACGCTCTACAGATACGTATAAATGGACACGCCACGCCGAGAGATCTTACACCGAGGCTACAGACTTTACACGCTCTACAGATACGTATAAATGGACACAATGTCACGGCGAGAGATCTTACACCGAGGCTACAGACTTTACACGCTCTACAGATACATATAAATGGACACAACGTCACGCCGAGAGATCTTACACCGAGGCTACATACTTTATACGCTTTACAGATACGTATAAATGGTCACAACGTCACGCCGAGAGATCTTACACCGAGGCTACAGACTTGACACAACGAGTTCCCTTTATGCACAGAGCACGTAGACATTATCACATCTCACCTTGATGGTGATCTTGCCCTCATCTTTGGGCAGGTGAGCAGCCAAGAACCAGTCTCCTGGGAGAGGACTGGTGACATTGAAGACCCCGGTGGTCCTGTTTGGGAGGGTCCAGGTGAGGGTGAGGGTGAAGGAACCTGGAACAGCTGTGTCTCGGGGAAAGTGTGCACTGAGGGGGTTAATCACTGGTGGGGCACCAGGACGGAAGTACCTGGAGAAAGAAGACAACATGGTGAAGTTACACTATTTATAAACATACTGGACTCCCAGAAGCCTCTCTGCTCATCCACAGAACATACACTGTGATGCTGCGGTCAGGACAGTTGTCACCAAACGTTCCACCTTGTTCCTTGAAAGTAATGAGGTTCCACACAGCGATAACCGTGTCCTCAGGAATGTGGAAGTGGAAGAGTTCAACGCTGCCCACTGAGCGGAAGGGGTTCAGCTTCCGGGGAGTCCGGGTGAAGTAATCTGTCACAAACAGGCCATCTGGAAAGAGAGTGGTCGAGAGAATAAATCATCTGTATGCATGTTGGATTTTTCTGGCTCAGTACAATTATCAAGCTGACACATCATTGCATTCCAACGGATCTGGAGGTGTGACTAGCTTACAGGAATAACAAAGGGATAATTTGCATATTCAGCAGTGATTCATTGTGGGACACCTATCAGCTCCCTCCAACCTGAATTATTGCAAATACCTTCTGTTTTAAGAAGGCAAACTTCTGTTTTCCATAGCATTTTTAGTAAGGGGGCTTTTTGGTCCATTGTGGCCACTTACACACTCTAATGAGTTCTAGTTCACCATGAGCTTGCTGGGTAATCTGTAACTTAGGACAATAAATCCAACAGGGCATAAAATCATGTAACAAAACGTGCAAGACACCAAGCAAATCCCCACATGCACAACAGTGTTGGGGGGGTATCCATCAAATGTAGCCTAACCTCCCCAGAGCAGCCCTAGCTGCTGCAGAGACCACGCCCCCAGGGGACCTCCCCAGAGTAGCCCTAGCTGCTGCAGAGACCACACCCCCTGGGAACCTCCCTAGAGTAGCCCTAGCTGCTGCAGAGACCACACCCCCTGGGGATGGGGGGATTGTGTTGTGACTCAATGTACAAGGTGTATATCATAAGGTGCAAGCTCTGGAGACAAATAGGGCCTGATTCACTAACCAGTGCTAACTCAGTTAGCACATGTTAAGGCTTTGCATGTGCAAACTAGGGTGCTGAGTAGTTTGCACGGGCAAAGCTGTTACTGTTCGCATGCTATTTTAATTCGTTCATTCGCGTGCAAAAGAGTCGTTTCGTGTGCAAAGTATGCTTATCACGCTACTTAACACGCGAAGCACTGCAAGCAAAACTTTACGCGCGCAAGCTCTTACGTGCATATTAGCGTGTGAAGTGGCAGTTTGCACGTGCTAAGGGGCTTTTCACTGGCGTGCTAACACTTAGCACTCTTTAGTGAATCAAGCCCACAGAGAGCAGTGATTTGCTCATGAACCGCCTGAAGGGAAGGGGTTCCAGTGTTGGGCAGTACATACAGTATATATGTAGCACATCCCCCCGGACAAGATGGGAGAGCCGGCTGCAGGGGAGGGTGGCACCAGAAATGCTCCATGCGTGGCACCTCGTGGCTAGCTGGCAGGCTAGCAATGTGTCCACACATCATCAACCATGAGCTATCACTTGAGGGATTGTGTCCTGATCGCTGACAGGTGACAGTCATCTAAACAGTGTAAAAGCCTTAAGGCTCAGATCAATCCACCGCCCAGCATTTTACCCCAGCAAAGTATGCAGAAATGGGACATGCTTCCCTATGGGCCTGTTCACATGTCTCTTCCGTGTTCATTGTGGTTTCTGCAAATGACAAACCCGACTGACACGACTATCCTGAACAGCAGCACTGCCTTCCATCCAATGAGAATCCTGCATCTGCTCGGAGGGGGCAGCGGCCAAATTCTGCAATGGTGCAGCCTAGAGTGGTACGGCACAACCATACAATACCGATATAGTACTGATCCGGCACACCATGAGCCAGGCCTCATACCCATACAATACCGATACTGATCCGGCACACGGTATGCCAGGCCTCACACCCATACAATACGGATGTGGTACTGATCTGACACACCATGAGCCATGCCTCACACCCATACAATACCGATGTGGTACTGATCCGGCTCACCATGAGCCAGGCCTCACACCCATACAATACGGATGTGGTACTGATCCGGCACACCATGAGCCAGGCCTCACACCCATATAAAACCGATGCGGTACTGATCCGGCACACCATGAGCCAGGCCTCAAACCCATACAATACCGATGTGGTACTGATCCGACACACCATAAACCAGGCCTCAAACCCATAGAACACTGATGGGGTACTGATCCAGCACACCATGAGCCAGGCCTCACACCCATACAATACCGATGCGGTACTGATCCGGCACACCATGAGCCAGGCCTCACACCCATACAATACCGATGTGGTACTGATCCGGCACAGCCAGGCCTCACACCCATACAATACCGATGTGGTACTGATCCGGCTCACCATGAGCCAGGCCTCACACCCATACAATACCGATGTGGTACTGATCCGGCTCACCATGAACCAGGCCTCACACCCATACAATACCGATGTGGTACTGATCCGGCACACCATGAGCCAGGCCTCAAACCCATACAATACCGATGTGGTACTGATCTGGCTCACCATGAGCCAGGCCTCACACCCATACAATACCGATGTGGTACTGATCCGGCACACCATGAGCCAGGCCTCACACCCATACAATACCGATGCGGTACTGATCCGGCACACCATGAGCCAGGCCTCACACCCATACAATACCGATGCGGTACTGATCCGGCACACCATGAGCCAGGCCTCACACCCATACAATTCGGATACGGTACTGATCCGGCACACCATGAGCCAGGCATCACACCCATACAATACGGATGCGGTACTGATCCGGCACACCATGAGCCAGGCATCACACCCATACAATACCGATGTGGTACTGATCCGGCACACCATGAGCCAGGCCTCACACCCATACAATACCGATGTGGTACTGATCCGGCACACCATGAGCCAGGCCTCACACCCATACAATTCGGATACGGTACTGATCCGGCACACCATGAGCCAGGCATCACACCCATACAATACGGATGCGGTACTGATCCGGCACACCATGAGCCAGGCATCACACCCATACAATACCGATGTGGTACTGATCCGGCACACCATGAGCCAGGCCTCACACCCATACAATACCGATGTGGTACTGATCCGGCTCACCATGAGCCAGGCCTCAAACCCATACAATACCGATGTGGTACTGATCCGGCTCACCATGAGCCAGGCCTCACACCCATACAATACCGATGTGGTACTGATCCGGCTCACCATGAGCCAGGCCTCACACCCATACAATACTGATGTGGTACTGATCCAGCACACCATGAGCCAGGCCTCACACCCATACAATACCGATGTGGTACTGATCCGGCTCACCATGAACCAGGCCTCACACCCATACAATACCGATGTGGTACTGATCCGGCACACCATGAGCCAGGCCTCACACCCATACAATACCGATGTGGTACTGATCCGGCACACCATGAGCCAGGCCTCACACCCATACAATTCGGATACGGTACTGATCCGGCACACCATGAGCCAGGCATCACACCCATACAATACGGATGCGGTACTGATCCGGCACACCATGAGCCAGGCATCACACCCATACAACACCGATGTGGTACTGATCCGGCACACCATGAGCCAGGCCTCACACCCATACAATACCGATGTGGTACTGATCCGGCTCATCATGAACCAGGCCTCACACCCATACAATACCGATGTGGTACTTATCCGGCTCATCATGAACCAGGCCTCACACCCATACAATACCGATGTGGTACTGATCCGGCACACCATGAGCCAGGCCTCACACCCATACAATACCGATGTGGTTCTGATCCGGCACACCAGGAGCCAGGCCTCAAACCCATACAATACCGATGTGGTACTAATCCGGCACACCATGAGCCAGGCCTCACACCCATACAATACCGATGTGGTACTGATCCGGCACACCATGAGCCAGGTCTCACACCCATATAATACCGATGTGGTACTGATCCGGCACACCATGAGCCAGGCCTCACACCCACACAATACCAATGTGGTACTGATCCGGCACACCATGATCCAGGCCTCACACCCATACAATACCAATGTGGTACTGATCCGGCACACCATGAGCCAGGCCTCACACCCATATAATACCGATGTGGTACTGATCCGGCTCACCATGAGCCAGGCCTCACACCCATACAATACCGATGTGCTACTGATCCGGCACACCATGAGCCAGGCCTCATACCCATACAATACCGATGTGGTACTGATCCGGCTCACCATGAGCCAGGCCTCACACCCATACAATACCGATGTGGTACTGATCCGGCTCACCATGAGCCAGGCCTCACACCCATACAATACTGATGTGGTACTGATCCAGCACACCATGAGCCAGGCCTCACACCCATACAATACCGATGTGGTACTGATCCGGCTCACCATGAACCAGGCCTCACACCCATACAATACTGATGTGGTACTGATCCGGCACACCATGAGCCAGGCCTCACACCCATACAATACCGATGTGGTACTGATCCGGCACACCATGAGCCAGGCCTCACACCCATACAATTCGGATACGGTACTGATCCGGCACACCATGAGCCAGGCATCACACCCATACAATACGGATGCGGTACTGATCCGGCACACCATGAGCCAGGCATCACACCCATACAATACCGATGTGGTACTGATCCGGGAAACACCATGAGCCAGGCCTCACACCCATACAATTCGGATACGGTACTGATCCGGCACACCATGAGCCAGGCATCACACCCATACAATACGGATGCGGTACTGATCCGGCACACCATGAGCCAGGCATCACACCCATACAATACCGATGTGGTACTGATCCGGCACACCATGAGCCAGGCCTCACACCCATACAATACCGATGTGGTACTGATCCGGCTCATCATGAACCAGGCCTCACACCCATACAATACCGATGTGGTACTGATTCGGCACACCATGAGCCAGGCCTCACACCCATAGAATTCGGATGCGGTACTGATCCGGCACACCATGAGCCAGGCATCACACCCATACAATACGGATGCGGTACTGATCCGGCACACCATGAGCCAGGCATCACACCCATACAATACCGATGTGGTACTGATCCGGCTCATCATGAACCAGGCCTCACACCCATACAATACTGATGTGGTACTGATCCGGCTCACCATGAGCCAGGCCTCACACCCATACAATACCGATGTAGTACTGATCCGGCTCACCATGAGCCAGGCCTCACACCCATACAATACCGATCCGGTACTGATCCGGCACACCATGAGCCAGGCCTCACACCTATAGAATACCGATGTGGTACTGATCCGGCACACGGTGAGCCAGGCCTCACACCCATACAATACCGAGGCGGTACTGATCCGGCTCACCATGAACCAGGCCTCACACCCATACAATACCGATGCGGGACTGATCCGGCACACCATGAGCCAGGCCTCACACCCATACAATACCGATGTGGTACTGATCCGGCACACCATGAGCCAGGCCTCACACCCATACAATACCGATGTGGTACTGATCCGGCACACCATGAGCCAGGCCTCACACCCATACAATACCGATGCGGTACTGATCCGGCACACCATGAGCCAGGCATCACACCCATACAATACCGATGTGGTACTGATCCGGCTCATCATGAACCAGGCCTCACACCCATACAATACCGATGTGGTACTGATCCGGCTCATCATGAACCAGGCCTTAACAAATCTTTAACGTATAAGTTTTTGCACGCACTCCCAGACTCGGAGGGAAGATATGTTATTTTGCAGCTCTCCATACACGGGACTATATACTGTATTGTTGGCCTATATGCTCCCCCCCCTCTTCAGTTAACTTTATTGAATGAGATAATGATTAAGTTACAAAAATATTTACCTGCCAAATTGCTTATAATAGGTGATTTCAATGACATTCTATCTGCTCATCTAGATACTACTAACAAATCCCGAAATGCTAATGTAGATCTTATTGCATGGGCCGATTCAATGGCCCTTACAGAGGTATGGAGATCGAAGAACTCTCAGAAACTTGCTTTTTCTCACTTCTCTGCCACACACAAATCAGCCTCACGGATAGATCTAGCATTTGGGAATAATGAGCTGGTTTCCTCCGTAGCAGCTGCCAAGTACCTCCCCAGCGGCCTATCAGATCATGCCCCATTGGAAATCACCTGCTTATTACCTGCAACCATTAACCAATCCCTTTGGAGACTTAACCCTAAGTGGATAAATGATGATAAAATCTCCCAAAACATTACCTCTGCCATTAACCAATATTGGGAAATAAACCTAGACTCAGCCACTACACAAAATACTTGGGATGCCTTTAAGGCTACAATAAGAGGGGACTATATAAACCAAATTAGCATTTGTAGAAAAGAATATAATGCTACTCTAAAGACTTTGACAGAAGATGAGGAAAAGGCGACACAGGGCTTTGCCCTAACCCCCACTGACGGTACATACTCTGCCATGATGCAAACCAAAAGATCTCTTAACCTGCACATGACGGACCTTACCAAAACATCCCTCATAGAATGGCAACAAACCACCTTTGAAAAAGGAGATAAAAATGGTAAATTATTGGCTAATGTAGCGCGAGATCCACTTGAGCAGTCCAACATTCCTGAAATAAAATCACTCACCGGCGACATCGTCTCGGCCCCTAAAGATATACTGGCTAGATTCCATGAGTACTATAAAAACTTATATACATCCCACTTCAGGGGTACTGCCTCTGAGCTTACTGAACTACTAGCGAACATACAACTACCTTCTTTAGAAGAAGAAGTGGCCTCTAGTTTAGACACAGAGATAACAGAGGAGGAAATCTTAGATTCTATCCTTTCTTTCCCCCCTCAAAAATCTCCTGGTCCCGACGGGATCCCCATTGAATTCTACAAAAGATTCATGCGAATTCTAGCTCCCCATCTTAAAATAACCTACAACAAATGTCTGGCGGATGGAGAGCTTCCCCATAGCTTTTCACAAGCCCATGTGATCCTCATCCCCAAACAGGACAAAGACCCCCTGGAATGTGGCTCGTATAGACCTATCTCTCTCCTCAATAATGATCTTAAAATCCTTACCAAAATTCTGACCACTCGAATTAACAAATGTATCACTGACCTTATTGACCCTGACCAGACTGGCTTTATGCCACATAAGACCACAGACATTAATCTTAGGCGTGTGTACACTCACATTCAACTTTCTGAGGGCCTCCCCTCTTCGCGTGCCTTAGCCTTTTTAGACATACAAAAGGCATTTGATTCGGTGGAGTGGGAGTACCTGTGGGCCACGGTCTCCAAATTAGGATTTGGTCCCAAATTAATTTCCTGGCTTCAAACCATATATAAATCCCCTGGTACTAAGATTAAAATTGGGGCGGAAGTCTCGGAAAATATACAGCTGGGTAGGGGCACCAGGCAGGGATGCCCCCTCTCCCCGGCCCTCTTCGCGATGGCTATGGAACCCATAGCTGCTGCCATTCGCCAGCATCCATCTATACGTGGCTTTCGTGTGGGGGGGCTGGACGAGAGGGTGTCCTTATATGCCGACGACCTAGTCATTTATCTTGAATCCCCTGACATCTCTATTAACGGAGTGCTTGAAATTTTCAGGGTTTTTTCCCCGTTCACAGGTCTGCAGGTGAACTGGGGGAAATCTAAAATACTCCCTCTGGGCAACACACTTTTAGCTCCCACCCCTCTTGAGGTTGTTTCCAGGACAAAATATCTCGGAATTACGATTTCGAGTAATTCATCAGACTATTTCTCTGACAATTTGCTCCCCCTGATTCAGCTCACCAAAAAAAGACTCCTGGGGTGGCGTGGTCTTCCTTTGTCCTTGATTGGTCGAATCAATTTAATTAAAATGAAGCTTCTCCCCAAATACATATACATATTTCGCAACAGCCCTGTTTGGGTTCACAAAACTTTCTTCAAACAGCTCAACTCTATTCTGTCCAGCTTTATCTGGCATAACAAAGCTGCCAGACTTAGTTTAAAGAAGCTTCAACGGCCCTGGACGGAGGGGGGCCTAGCTTTCCCAGATCTACACAAATACTTTATTGCCAGCCAACTGGTGACTGCCCACTGGTGGCTGAGGCAGGATAAGACTAACTCTGCCATGGTACTGGAGGCAGCCTTACTGGGCTCGTACCAAGCACTGGCCCAAATCATTCACCGTGGTAAGAAGGCACCATACCCCCTAACGATCAACATGAAGGTGGTGCTACAGGCCTGGAGTGTGGCACAAACCTGGCATTCCCCCTCCCATACCACGCTCTCTCCTAACCTCCCGCTGTGGAATAACCCCTCTTTACCCCACTTCTTCATGATCCCAGACCCGATAATTTGGATTAAAAAGGGAGTAACAAGTCTAGAACATATAATTACATCAAGAAGCTTAACGGACTTTAACACTCTTAAAAATACCTTCTCACTTCCTAACCAATATTACTTCAGATATATACAGCTAAGACACGCATTCGCGGCGCAGTTTGGACATGAGCCAGTCAAATTGATTCCCTCTGCTATAGAGGATGTAATCGCAAATGAAAATCTCACCAAAGCAATCTCTAATATTTACCAAAATATAATTTTGATTACTGAGCCTCATATAACTACTTACAAAAGGCCTTGGCTTAAACTCATACCTGACTTAGATGATGAGGACTGGGAAGATGCCTGGATTAAACCTTTCGAATATTTGATCTCCACCAGAGACAAATTAATCCAGTTTAAAATCCTCCACCAGGCATACCTGACCCCATCCAAAATACTTAATTCGATAGCACGGGCTCTGGTCTTTGCTGGCGCTGTGGTGCTGTCCAGGCTAACTTTGAACATATTTTCTGGGAATGCCCTTTGATTGCTACACAGTGGAGGGATATTTGCCGGATTGCTGGGTCGGTAACTAAAGCTCACATTTCTCCTGAACCAAGGTTTTGCCTACTTGGGAATATACATACCCTTGCTCCAACCAGAGCGCAAAGGAGCTTAATTGGCCTACTCCTATTCTATTATAGAAAAGCGATTGTACTTAACTGGAAACAACCTTCTCCGCCATCCACTCAGTACTGGAAAAAGCTAATAAATAATTCCCTCCACTTATACAAAGCGGCTTATATAGCAAGAGGTTGTGCTCATAAATTTAAAAAGGTTTGGGGCCCCTGGACGCTGAATAAAGATACCACATAACTGCAACATACCTCTTGGAGTGGATGGGGGGGGGGGAATCTGTCTCTTTCCAAATATGTTCATTGTCTCTGTCTCCTCTTACATATTAGGAACCGCAATACATTATCCTTTGGTTAACCTGGGTTTTTTTTTTTTTTTTTTTGTTTTGTTTTTTTGTGGGGTTAAATTGGGTTGGCTATAGGGTTGATACTGAATCCTCTGTATTCTGTTTCTCAAGGCTGTGCTATGACCATCTCATGTGATCGATGGCTTATATATCTTTTCTTGTAGCAAGTTTTTCGTTCTTATCTCCTCACCTGCGTGTGCTGGAGCTTGGGTTTAAATGTATTTACATGTTTTGTAATGTTTTTTAAAAGAAAATCTTTAATAAAAAGAATTTACAAAAAAAAAAAAAAAATCATGAACCAGGCCTCACACCCATACAATACCGATGTGGTACTGATTCGGCACACCATGAGCCAGGCCTCACACCCATAGAATTCGGATGCGGTACTGATCCGGCACACCATGAGCCAGGCATCACACCCATACAATACGGATGCGGTACTGATCCGGCACACCATGAGCCAGGCATCACACCCATACAATACCGATGTGGTACTGATCTGGCTCATCATGAACCAGGCCTCACACCCATACAATACCGATGTGGTACTGATCCGGCACACCATGAGCCAGGCCTCACACCCATACAATACCGATGTAGTACTGATCCGGCTCACCATGAGCCAGGCCTCACACCCATACAATACCGAACCGGTACTGATCCGGCACACCATGAGCCAGGCCTCACACCCATACAATACCGATGTGGTACTGATCCGACTCACCATGAGCCAGGCCTCACACCTATAGAATACCGATCCGGTACTGATCCGGCACACCATGAGCCAGGCCTCACACCCATACAATACTGATGTGGTACTGATCCGGCTCACCATGAGCCAGGCCTCACACCCATACAATACCGAGGCGGTACTGATCCGGCTCACCATGAACCAGGCCTCACACCCATACAATACCGATGCGGTACTGATCCGGCACACCATGAGCCAGGCCTCACACCCATACAATACCGATGTGGTACTGATCCGGCACACCATGAGCCAGGCCTCACACCCATACAATACCGATGTGGTACTGATCCGGCTCACCATGAACCAGGCCTCACACCCATACAATACCGATGTGGTACTGATCCGGCACACCATGAGCCAGGCCTCAAACCCATACAATACCGATGTGGTACTGATCTGGCTCACCATGAGCCAGGCCTCACACCCATACAATACCGATGTGGTACTGATTCGGCACACCATGAGCCAGGCCTCACACCCATAGAATTCGGATGCAGTACTGATCCGGCACACCATGGGCTCGATTCACAAAGCGGTGCTAACCCAGTTAGCATGCCTAAAAGACTTTAGGCATGATAACCATTGCACCATGCTGGTGAAAAGCCAGTTTAGGCGTGATAAGTTTAGGTGTGATAAGTTTAGGCATGATAAGTTTAGGTGTGATAAGTTTAGATAAGTTTAGATTGCTTGCAAAGTCCCGCACGCAAAGCAGCGCCATTAAACTTTATACAAAGTGCACCAGTCTTTGCTAGCGTAAAACTTTTGATCAGCTGTGCACTGCGGTGCTAACGCAGTTGGCGCTTAAACTTAGCATGCCTAAACTTATCACACCTAGGCCTCGATTCACCAAGCGGTGATAACTCAGTTATCACGCCTAAAGGACTTTAGGCGTGATGACCTTTTCACCACTGAGTTATCACCGCTTTTTCCTGCTGTGAGAGCACGCGCAAAGTCCCATAGGGTTTAATGGGAGCTTCGCGCGAAGCGTCGGGTGCTGCGCGCGCACTTACGCGCGTACGCGCGGTAACTTCGCGCGAAGCCCTTCTTATCATGCCTAAACTGAGTTTAGGCGTGATAAGGGCCTTTTCACCACGGTGCTAACACTTTGCACCGCTTGGTGAATCGAGCCCCTAAACTTATCATGCCTAAACTTATCACACCTAAACTTATCACGCCTAAACTTATCATGCCTAAACTGAGTTTAGGCATGATAAAGGGCTTTTCACCAGGGTGCTAACTGTTAGCACCGTTTTGTGAATCAAGCCCCATGAGCCAGCCATCACACCCATACAATACGGATGCGGTACTGATCCGGCACACCATGAGCCAGGCATCACACCCATACAATACCGATGTGGTACTGATCCGACTCACCATGAGCCAGGCCTCACACCTATAGAATACCGATGTGGTACTGATCCGGCACACGGTGAGCCAGGCCTCACACCCATACAATACCGAGGCGGTACTGATCCGGCTCACCATGAACCAGGCCTCACACCCATACAATACCGATGCGGTACTGATCCGGCACACCATGAGCCAGGCCTCACACCCATACAATACCGATGTGGTACTGATCCGGCACACCATGAGCCAGGCCTCACACCCATACAATACCGATGTGGTACTGATCCGGCACACCATGAGCCAGGCCTCACACCCATACAATACCGATGCGGTACTGATCTGGCACACCATGAGCCAGGCCTCACACCCATACAATACCGATACTAATCCGGCACACCATGAGCCAGGCCTCACACCCATACAATACCGATGTGGTACTGATCCGGCTCATCATGAACCAGGCCTCACACCCATTCAATACCGATGTGGTACTGATCCGGCTCATCATGAACCAGGCCTCACACCCATACAATACCGATGTGGTACTGATTCGGCACACCATGAGCCAGGCCTCACACCCATAGAATTCGGATGCGGTACTGATCCGGCACACCATGAGCCAGGCATCACACCCATACAATACGGATGCGGTACTGATCCGGCACACCATGAGCCAGGCATCACACCCATACAATACCGATGTGGTACTGATCCGGCTCATCATGAACCAGGCCTCACACCCATACAATACCGATGTGGTACTGATCCGGCACACCATGAGCCAGGCCTCACACCCATACAATACTGATGTGGTACTGATCCGGCTCACCATGAGCCAGGCCTCACACCCATACAATACTGATCCGGTACTGATCCGGCACACCATGAGCCAGGCATCACACCCATACAATACCGATGTGGTACTGATCCGACTCACCATGAGCCAGGCCTCACACCTATAGAATACCGATGTGGTACTGATCCGGCACACGGTGAGCCAGGCCTCACACCCATACAATACCGAGGCGGTACTGATCCGGCACACCATGAGCCAGGCCTCACACCCATAGAATTCGGATGCGGTACTGATCCGGCACACCATGAGCCAGGCATCACACCCATACAATACGGATGCGGTACTGATCCGGCACACCATGAGCCAGGCATCACACCCATACAATACCGATGTGGTACTGATCCGGCTCATCATGAACCAGGCCTCACACCCATACAATACCGATGTGGTACTGATCCGGCACACCATGAGCCAGGCCTCACACCCATACAATACTGATGTGGTACTGATCCGGCTCACCATGAGCCAGGCCTCACACCCATACAATACCGATGTAGTACTGATCCGGCTCACCATGAGCCAGGCCTCACACCCATACAATACTGATCCGGTACTGATCCGGCACACCATGAGCCAGGCCTCACACCCATACAATACCGATGTGGTACTGATCCGGCACACCATGAGCCAGGCCTCACACCCATACAATACCGATGTGGTACTGATCCGGCTCATCATGAACCAGGCCTCACACCCATACAATACCGATGTGGTACTGATCCGGCTCATCATGAACCAGGCCTCACACCCATACAATACCGATGTGGTACTGATTCGGCACACCATGAGCCAGGCCTCACACCCATAGAATTCGGATGCAGTACTGATCCGGCACACCATGAGCCAGGCATCACACCCATACAATACCGATGTGGTACTGATCCGACTCACCATGAGCCAGGCCTCACACCTATAGAATACCGATGTGGTACTGATCCGGCACACGGTGAGCCAGGCCTCACACCCATACAATACCGAGGCGGTACTGATCCGGCTCACCATGAACCAGGCCTCACACCCATACAATACCGATGCGGTACTGATCCGGCACACCATGAGCCAGGCCTCACACCCATACAATACCGATGTGGTACTGATCCGGCACACCATGAGCCAGGCCTCACACCCATACAATACCGATGTGGTACTGATCCGGCACACCATGAGCCAGGCCTCACACCCATACAATACCGATGCGGTACTGATCTGGCACACCATGAGCCAGGCCTCACACCCATACAATACCGATACTAATCCGGCACACCATGAGCCAGGCCTCACACCCATACAATACCGATGTGGTACTGATCCGGCTCATCATGAACCAGGCCTCACACCCATTCAATACCGATGTGGTACTGATCCGGCTCATCATGAACCAGGCCTCACACCCATACAATACCGATGTGGTACTGATTCGGCACACCATGAGCCAGGCCTCACACCCATAGAATTCGGATGCGGTACTGATCCGGCACACCATGAGCCAGGCATCACACCCATACAATACGGATGCGGTACTGATCCGGCACAACATGAGCCAGGCATCACACCCATACAATACCGATGTGGTACTGATCCGGCTCATCATGAACCAGGCCTCACACCCATACAATACCGATGTGGTACTGATCCGGCACACCATGAGCCAGGCCTCACACCCATACAATACTGATGTGGTACTGATCCGGCTCACCATGAGCCAGGCCTCACACCCATACAATACCGATGTAGTACTGATCCGGCTCACCATGAGCCAGGCCTCACACCCATACAATACTGATCCGGTACTGATCCGGCACACCATGAGCCAGGCCTCACACCCATACAATACCGATGTGGTACTGATCCGGCACACCATGAGCCAGGCCTCACACCCATACAATACCGATACTAATCCGGCACACCATGAGCCAGGCCTCACACCCATACAATACCGATGTGGTACTGATCCGGCTCATCATGAACCAGGCCTCACACCCATTCAATACCGATGTGGTACTGATCCGGCTCATCATGAACCAGGCCTCACACCCATACAATACCGATGTGGTACTGATTCGGCACACCATGAGCCAGGCCTCACACCCATAGAATTCGGATGCGGTACTGATCCGGCACACCATGAGCCAGGCATCACACCCATACAATACGGATGCGGTACTGATCCGGCACACCATGAGCCAGGCATCACACCCATACAATACCGATGTGGTACTGATCCGGCTCATCATGAACCAGGCCTCACACCCCTACAATACCGATGTGGTACTGATCCGGCACACCATGAGCCAGGCCTCACACCCATACAATACTGATGTGGTACTGATCCGGCTCACCATGAGCCAGGCCTCACACCCATACAATACCGATGTAGTACTGATCCGGCTCACCATGAGCCAGGCCTCACACCCATACAATACTGATCCGGTACTGATCCGGCACACCATGAGCCAGGCCTCACACCCATACAATACCGATGTGGTACTGATCCGGCACACCATGAGCCAGGCCTCACACCCATACAATACCGATGTGGTACTGATCCGGCTCATCATGAACCAGGCCTCACACCCATACAATACCGATGTGGTACTGATCCGGCTCATCATGAACCAGGCCTCACACCCATACAATACCGATGTGGTACTGATTCGGCACACCATGAGCCAGGCCTCACACCCATAGAATTCGGATGCAGTACTGATCCGGCACACCATGAGCCAGGCATCACACCCATACAATACGGATGCGGTACTGATCCGGCACACCATGAGCCAGGCATCACACCCATACAATACCGATGTGGTACTGATCCGACTCACCATGAGCCAGGCCTCACACCTATAGAATACCGATGTGGTACTGATCCGGCACACGGTGAGCCAGGCCTCACACCCATACAATACCGAGGCGGTACTGATCCGGCTCACCATGAACCAGGCCTCACACCCATACAATACCGATGTGGTACTGATCCGGCACACGGTGAGCCAGGCCTCACACCCATACAATACCGATGTGGTTCTGATCCGGCACACCAGGAGCCAGGCCTCAAACCCATACAATACCGATGTGGTACTGATCCGGCACACCATGAGCCAGACCTCACACCCATACAATACCGATGTGGTACTGATCCGGCACACCATGAGCCAGGCCTCACACCCACACAATACCAATGTGGTACTGATCCGGCACACCATGATCCAGGCCTCACACCCATACAATACCAATGTGGTACTGATCCGGCACACCATGAGCCAGGCCTCACACCCATATAATACCGATGTGGTACTGATCCGGCTCACCATGAGCCAGGCCTCACACCCATACAATACCGATGTGGTACTGATCCGGCACACCATGAGCCAGGCCTCATACCCATACAATACCGATGTGGTACTGATCCGGCTCACCATGAGCCAGGCCTCACACCCATACAATACCGATGTGGTACTGATCCGGCTCACCATGAGCCAGGCCTCATACCCATACAATACCGATGTGGTACTGATCCGGCTCACCATGAGCCAGGCCTCACACCCATACAATACTGATCCGGTACTGATCCGGCACACCATGAGCCAGGCCTCACACCCATACAATACTGATGTGGTACTGATCCAGCACACCATGAGCCAGGCCTCACACCCACACAATACCGATGTGGTACTGATCCGGCTCACCATGAACCAGGCCTCACACCCATACAATACTGATGTGGTACTGATCCGGCACACCAGGAGCCAGGCCTCACACCCATACAATACCGATGTGGTACTGATCCGGCACACCATGAGCCAGGCCTCACACCCATACAATTCGGATACGGTACTGATCCGGCACACCATGAGCCAGGCATCACACCCATACAATACGGATGCGGTACTGATCCGGCACACCATGAGCCAGGCATCACACCCATACAATACCGATGTGGTACTAATCCGGCACACCATGAGCCAGGCCTCACACCCATACAATACCGATGTGGTACTGATCCGGCTCATCATGAACCAGGCCTCACACCCATACAATACCGATGTGGTACTGATCCGGCTCATCATGAACCAGGCCTCACACCCATACAATACCGATGTGGTACTGATTCGGCACACCATGAGCCAGGCCTCACACCCATACAATACGGATGCGGTACTGATCCGGCACACCATGAGCCAGGCATCACACCCATACAATACCGATGTGGTACTGATCCGACTCACCATGAGCCAGGCCTCACACCTATAGAATACCGATGTGGTACTGATCCGGCACACGGTGAGCCAGGCCTCACACCCATACAATACCGAGGCGGTACTGATCCGGCTCACCATGAACCAGGCCTCACACCCATACAATACCGATGCGGTACTGATCCGGCACACCATGAGCCAGGCCTCACACCCATACAATACCGATGTAGTACTGATCCGGCTCACCATGAGCCAGGCCTCACACCCATACAATACCGATGTAGTACTGATCCGGCTCACCATGAGCCAGGCCTCACACCCATACAATACTGATCCGGTACTGATCCGGCACACCATGAGCCAGGCCTCACACCCATACAATACCGATGTGGTACTGATCCGGCACACCATGAGCCAGGCCTCACACCCATACAATACCGATGTGGTACTGATCCGGCACACCATGAGCCAGGCCTCACACCCATACAATACCGATGTGGTACTGATCCGGCACACCATGAGCCAGGCCTCACACCCATACAATACCGATGCGGTACTGATCTGGCACACCATGAGCCAGGCCTCACACCCATACAATACCGATACTAATCCGGCACACCATGAGCCAGGCCTCACACCCATACAATACCGATGTGGTACTGATCCGGCTCATCATGAACCAGGCCTCACACCCATTCAATACCGATGTGGTACTGATCCGGCTCATCATGAACCAGGCCTCACACCCATACAATACCGATGTGGTACTGATTCGGCACACCATGAGCCAGGCCTCACACCCATAGAATTCGGATGCGGTACTGATCCGGCACACCATGAGCCAGGCATCACACCCATACAATACGGATGCGGTACTGATCCGGCACACCATGAGCCAGGCATCACACCCATACAATACCGATGTGGTACTGATCCGGCTCATCATGAACCAGGCCTCACACCCATACAATACTGATGTGGTACTGATCCGGCACACCATGAGCCAGGCCTCACACCCATACAATACTGATGTGGTACTGATCCGGCTCACCATGAGCCAGGCCTCACACCCATACAATACCGATGTAGTACTGATCCGGCTCACCATGAGCCAGGCCTCACACCCATACAATACTGATCCGGTACTGATCCGGCACACCATGAGCCAGGCCTCACACCCATACAATACCGATGTGGTACTGATCCGGCACACCATGAGCCAGGCCTCACACCCATACAATACTGATGTGGTACTGATCCGGCTCATCATGAACCAGGCCTCACACCCATACAATACCGATGTGGTACTGATCCGGCTCACCATGAGCCAGGCCTCACACCCATACAATACCGAGGCGGTACTGATCCGGCTCACCATGAACCAGGCCTCACACCCATACAATACCGATGCGGTACTCATCCGGCACACCATGAGCCAGGCCTCACACCCATACAATACCGATGTGGTACTGATCCAGCACACCATGAGCCAGGCCTCACACCCATACAATACCGATGTGGTACTGATCCGGCACACCATGAGCCAGGCCTCACACCCATACAATACCGATGCGGTACTGATCTGGCACGCCATGAGCCAGGCCTCACACCCATACAATACTGATACTAATCCGGCACACCA
Source organism: Hyperolius riggenbachi (assembly GCF_040937935.1). NCBI lineage: Eukaryota > Metazoa > Chordata > Amphibia > Anura > Hyperoliidae > Hyperolius > Hyperolius riggenbachi. The sequence continues at coordinate 686,558,686 of NC_090646.1, read as the reverse complement.
TGAGCCAGGCCTCACACCCATACAATACCGATGCGGTACTGATCCGGCACACCATGAACCAGGCCTCACACCCATACAATACCGATGTGGTACTAATCCGGCACACCATGAGCCAGGCCTCACACCCATACAATACCGATACTGATCCAGCACACCATCAGCCAGGCCTCACACCCATACAATACCGATGCGGTACTGATCCGGCACACCATGAGCCAGGCCTCACACCCATACAATACCGATATGGTACTGATCCGGCACACCATGAACCAGGCCTCACACCCATATAATACCGATGTGGTACTGATCTGGCTCACCATGAGCCAGGCCTCACACCCATACAATACCGATGCGGTACTGATCCGGCACACGGTATGCCAGGCCTCACACCCATATAATACCGATGTGGTACTGATCCAGCACACCATGAGCCAGGCCTCACACCCATACAATACCGATGTGGTACTGATTAATATTGTTATTACTAATTCAAAATCCACCCCTGAATTGAACCCCTGCTGTCCAACAACCACCGGCTGCTCAGCACTCTGCCTGCCAAGTCAGAGCCGGATTAAGGCTAAATGGGGCCCTAAGCAAAGTAACTGATTGGGGCCCCCCCATCATGTCGTAATAGAATCTGAAGATGCAGCTGCACAGCTATATGCCGCACACACCGGGCAGCCGAGCTACTGGTTGCTATGGGCAACAGCACGCTTTTCTCTGTGGGTGCACAATGCAGGGAATAGCAGCGGCAAAATGCACAGTGAGAGATGAATGGCTGGGACATTTGCACTCAGGGGCTGGGGCACCCCTGTGAAGAGGGCGCCAGATATCACAGCAGCAGCACTATCCCCCTGCATCTCCAGCCTGGCAATAGCAGAAAGCTCTGGACACCGCCAAACCGGAAGCCATTCCCCAGACAGAATTACATAACCACTCCCACCACCGAACAACCAATTTCCTCCCAAACTAGACAGCCACCATGCAGCCTCCATCCCAGTGAATACGATAGTCCAGCAGAGAAGGCAGCCGCAGTGGGGGAGAATGACAGCACCAGATGAATCACATTCACCTATTGCGATCCAAGCAATAGAGGTCCCGTCATCCGGAGCCCATCTGTCTCCTCTAGAGTGCTGCCGCTCTGTTACTACTACTATTACTACTTCCTACTTCCTGTCTGATCTGAGAATCAGGAAGTTCAGAGCGAGCGGCTGCACTGTAGAAGAGACAGATGGGTTTCAGATGACGGGATCTCTATCGCTTGGATCATGGATAGGTGAGTGAGCGTTTGCCATCTGCTGCTATCATTCTTGCTGCAGCTGTGGTTCTCTGTGGGAAGGGAGGGTGGAGTGGGCAGCAGCAGAACACACAGTAGCAGGAGGGGGACCTAGGAGGAGAGCCTGGCTCTGAAGACAATCAGCAGCGCATGGCATCATTTGACAAGACAAGACAAATAACATTTATATCGCGCTTTTCTCCTAGTGGACTCAAAGCGCCAGAGCTTCAGCCACTAGGACGCGCCCTATAGGCAGTAGCAGTGTTAGAGAGACTTGCCTACGGTCTCCTACTGAATAGGTGCTGGCTTACTGAACAGGCAGAGCTGAGATTCGAACCCTGGTCTCCTGTGTCAGCGGCAGAGCCCTTAAAGGGACTCCAAGCAGTGCCTGTGGATATGCCTTTAAGCATACCCACAACTAATTCATTACATCCTCACACCTACCAGCATGATGTTTGTAATTATATCCCCCTGGGTTCCTTATATTTCATTGCATTGTGCTGAATCGAGCTGTCAACTTTGGAGAAAAGTCGTCCTGTGGCCGTGATTTCGATCACGAAAATATCAAAAACTAAAAGGCATAGAGCAGCCGTTTATATATCATTAGAAAGAGGAGAAAGAGAGCTTTAAAATGATATGCATCTTTCCATAGTTACTGCACTGCTCAGAGTCCCTTTAACCATTATACCATCCAGCCACCGCTGACAGGATGGCAAGGGCTGGTTTATGTGCTGATGGGGCCCCTTTGACTCTGAATGGGGCCCCAAGCGACTGCTTTTGTTGCCTGGTCGGTAATCCGGCCCTGTGCCAAGTGCACCAATCCATATAATTATTACCCAGACAGAGTCCAATCCCTGAATCCCTGAGGACCATCAACCACTTTCTGCCCACCAATCTGCGTGCAGGATCCACCCAACTCTATGATTAACCTTCCTGGCGGTAAGCCCGAGCTGAGCTCGGGCTATGCCGCCGGAAGGCACCGCTCAGGCCCCGCTGGGCCGATTTGCATGATTTTTTTTTTTGCTGCACGCAGCTAGCACTTTACTAGCTGCGTGCAGTGCCCGATCGCTGCCGCTACCCGCCGATCCGCCGCTATCTGCGTCGCCACAGCCGCCCCCCCCCCAGACCCCGTGCGCTGCCTGGCCAATCAGTGCCAGGCAGCGCTGTGGGGTGGATCGGAATCCCCTTTGACGTCATGACGTCGGTGACATCATCCCGCCCCGTCGCCATGGCGACGGGGGAAGCCCTCCAGGAGATCCCGTTCTATGAACGGGATTTTCTGATCTCCGATCGCCATCCGGCTGAGGGGGATGCCGGCTATCATGTAGCGAGACAAGGGGCCTGATTCACAAAGCGGTGCTAACCCAGTTAGAGACTTTAGGCATGATAACCATTGCACCACTCTGGTGAAAAGCCAGTTTAGGTGTGATAAGTTTAGGCATGATAAGTTTAGGTGTGATAAGTTTAGGCATGCTAAGTTTAGATAAGTTTAGATCGCTTGCAAAGTCCCGCACGCAAAGCAGCGCCATTAAACTTTATACGAAGTGCACCAGTCTTTGCTAGCATAAAACTTTTGATCAGCTGTGCACTGCGGTGCTAACGCAGTTGGTGCTTAAACTTATCATGCCTAAACTTATCACACCTAAACTTATCATGCCTAAACTTATCACACCTAAACTTATCATGCCTAAACTTATCACACCTAAACTTATCACACCTAAACTTATCATGCCTAAACTTATCACACCTAAACTTATCACGCCTAAACTTATCATGCCGAAACTGAGTTTAGGCATGATAAAGGGCTTTTCACCAGGGTGCTAACTGTTAGCACCGCTTTGTGAATCAGGCCCAAGGTCTCGCTACATGAAAAAAAAAAAATTTAAAAAATGACTTTGCTGCCCCCTAGTGGCTTTTGACAAACCGCCAGGAGGGTTAATACCAGACTAAGCCCAACCCCTGAGGACCATCATCCACTGGCTGCCCACCAATCTTTATGCAGGATCCACCCAACACTATGGGCTCGATTCACAAAGCGGTGATAACCCAGTTAAAGACTTTAGGCGTGATAACCATTTTTATCATGCCTAAACTCAGTTTAGGCATGATAAGTTTAGGCATGCTAAGTTTAGGCATGATAAGTTTAGGTGTGATAAGTTTAGGCATGCTAAGTTTAGATAAGGTTATTACGCGCGCAAAGTCCCGCACGCAAAGCAGCGCCATTAAACTCTATGCAAAGTGCACCAGACTTTGCTAGCACAAAACTTTTGATCAGCTGTGCACTGCGGTGCTAACCCAGTTGGTGCTTAAACTTATCACGCCTAAAAACTTATCACACCTAAACTTATCATGCCTAAACTTATCACACCTAAACTTATCACACCTAAACTTATCATGCCTAAACTGAGTTTAGGCATGATAAAGGGCTTTTCACCAGGGTGCTAACTGTTAGCACCGCTTTGTGAATCAGGCCCAATGAATAATACCCAGACTAAGCCCAACCCCTGAGGACCATCAACCACTGGCTGCCCACCAATCTGCCTGCAGTATCCACCCAACACTATGATTAATACCCAGACTAAGCCCAACCCCTGAGGACCATCAACCACTGTCTGCCCATCAATCTTCCTGCAGTATCCACCCAACTCTATGATTAATACCAGACTAAGCCCAACCCCTGAGGACCATCAACCACTGTCTGCCCATCAATCTGCCTGCAGTATCCACCCAACTCTATGATTAATACCAGACTAAGCCCAACCCCTGAGGACCATCAACCACTGTCTGCCCATCAATCTGCCTGCAATATCCACCCAACTCTATGATTAATACCAGACTAAGCCCAACCCCTGAGGACCATCAACCACTGTCTGCCCATCAATCTGCCTGCAGTATCCACTCAACTCTATGATTAATACCAGACTAAGCCCAACCCCTGAGGACAATCAACCACTGTCTGCCCATCAATCTGCCTGCAGTATCCACTCAACTCTATGATTAATACCAGACTAAGCCCAACCCCTGAGGACCATCAACCACTGTCTGCCCATCAATCTGCCTGCAGTATCCACCCAACTCTATGATTAATACCAGACTAAGCCCAACCCCTGAGGACCATCAACCACTGTCTGCCCATCAATCTGCCTGCAGTATCCACTCAACTCTATGATTAATACCAGACTAAGCCCAACCCCTGAGGACCATCAACCACTGTCTGCCCATCAATCTGCCTGCAGTATCCACTCAACTCTATGATTAATACCAGACTAAGCCCAACCCCTGAGGACCATCAACCACTGTCTGCCCATCAATCTGCCTGCAGGATCCACCCAACTCTATGATTAATACCAGACTAAACCCAACCCCTGAGGACCATCATCCACTCCACTGGCTGCCAACCAATCTGCCTGCAGAATCCACCCAAATCTGTTATTATTACCCAGACTGAATGCAACCTCTGAACTCCTGAGGACCATCAACCATTGGCTGCCCACCAATCTACCTGCAGTATCCACCCAACTCTATGATTAATACCCAGACTTAGCCCAATCCCTGAGGACCATCATCCACTCCACTGGCTGCCCACCAATCTGCCTGCAGAATCCACCCAACTCTGTAATTATTACCCAGACTGAATGCAACCTCTGAACCCCTGAGGACCAGCAGCCACTGGCTGCCTATTAATCTGCCTTCAGGATCCACCCAACTCTGTGATTATTACCCAGACTGAGTTCAACCCCTGAGTTCCTGAGGACCATCAACCACTGGCTGCCCACCAGTCTGCCCGTAGAATCCACCCAACTCAGTAATTATTACCCAGACTGAGTCCAACCCCTGAGGACCATCATCCACTCCATTGGCTGCCCACCAATCTGCCTGCAGAATCCACCCAACTCTATGATTAATATCCATACTTAGCCCAACCCCTGAGGACCATAAACCACCCCCTGGTTGTCCCATGAAAAGATATCATATAATATTTACACTGTTATACAAGCTGTACACTGACTGCTTTGCATTGTACCACAGTGTCACATCTGCAGTGCTGTCCCATGAGAAGATATCATACAATATTACACTGTTATACAAGCTGTACACTGACTGCTTTACATTGTATCACAGTGTCACATCTACAGTGCTGTCCCATGAGAAGATATCATACAATATTACACTGTTATACAAGCTGTACACTGACTGCTTTACATTGTACCACAGTGTCACATCTGCAGTGCTGTCCCATGAGAAGCTATCATACAATATTTACACTGTTATACAAGCTGTACACTGACTACTTTACATTGTATCACAGCGTCACATCTGCAGTGCTGCCCCATGAGAAGATATCATACAATATTTACACTGCTATACAAGCTGTACACTGACTGCTTTACATTGTGTCACAGAGTCACATCCGCAGTGTTGTCCCATGAGAAGATATCATACAATATTTACACTGTTATACAAGCTGTACACTGACTGCTTTACATTGTATCACAGCATCACATCTGCAGTGTTGTCCCATGAGAAGATATCATACAATATTACACTGTTATACAAGCTGTACACTGACTGCTTTACATTGTATCACAGTGTCACATCTCCACTGCTGTCCCATGAGAAGATATCATACAATATTTACACTGCTATACAAGCTGTACACTGACTGTTTTACATTGTATCACAGTGTCACATCTGCAGTGCTGCCCCATGAGAAGATATCATACAATATTTACACTGTTATACAAGCTGTACACTGACTGCTTTACATTGTATCACAGTGTCACATCTGCAGTGCTGTCCCATGAGAAGCTATCATACAATATTTACACTGTTATACAAGCTGTAAACTGACTGCTTTACATTGTATCACAGCGTCACATCTGCAGTGCTGCCCCATGAGAAGATATCATACAATATTTACACTGCTATACAAGCTGTACACTGACTGCTTTACATTGTGTCACAGCGTTACATCTGCAGTGCTGTCCCATGAAAACATATCATACAATATTACAGTGTTATACAAGCTGTACACTGACTGCTTTACATTGTATCACAGCGTCACATCTGCAGTGCTGCCCCATGAGAAGATATCATACAATATTTACACTGTTATACAAGCTGTACACTGACTGCTTTACATTGTATCACAGTGTCACATCTGCAGTGCTGTCCCATGAGAAGCTATCATACAATATTTACACTGTTATACAAGCTGTACACTGACTACTTTACATTGTATCACAGCGTCACATCTGCAGTGCTGCCCCATGAGAAGATATCATACAATATTTACACTGCTATACAAGCTGTACACTGACTGCTTTACATTGTGTCACAGAGTCACATCCGCAGTGTTGTCCCATGAGAAGATATCATACAATATTTACACTGTTATACAAGCTGTACACTGACTGCTTTTCATTGTGTCACAGCGTCACATCTGCAGTGCTGTCCCATGAGAAGATATCATACAATATTACACTGTTATACAAGCTGTACACTGACTGCTTTACATTGTATCACAGCGTCACATCTGCAGTGTTGTCCCATGGGAAGATATCATACAATATTTACACTGTTATACAAGCTGTACACTGACTGATTTACATTGTATTACAGTGTCACATCTGCAGTGTTGTCCCATGAGAAGATCTCATACAATATTTACACTGTTATACAAGCTGCACACTGACTGCTTTACATTGTGTCACAGAGTCACATCTGCAGTGCTGTCCCATGAGAAGATATCATACAATATTTACACTGTTATACAAGCTGTACACTGACTGCTTTACATTGTGTCACAGCGTCACATCTGCAGTGCTGTCCCATGAGAAGATATCATACAATATATACACTGTTATACAAGCTGTACACTGACTGATTTACATTGTATCACAGTGTCACATCTGCAGATTTGTCCCATGAGAAGATATCATACAATATTACGCTGTTATACAAGCTGCACACTGACTGCTTTACATTGTATCACAGTGTCACATCTGCAGTGCTGTCCCATGAGAGGATATCATACAATATTTACACTGTTATACAAGCTGTACACTGACTGCTTTACATTGTGTCACAGTGTCACATCTGCAGTGTTGTCCCATGAGAAGATATCATACAATATTTACACTGTTATACAAGCTGTACACTGACTGCTTTACATTGTGTCACAGTGTCACATCTGCAGTGTTGTCCAATGATAAGATATCATACAATATATATACTGCTATACAAGCTGTAAACTGACTGCTTTACATTGTGTCACAGTGTCACATCTGCAGTGTTGTCCCATGAGAAGATATCATACAATATTACACTGTTATACAAGCTGCACACCGACTGCTTTACATTGTGTCACAGCGTCACATCTGCAGTGCTGTCCCATGAGAAGATATCATACAATATTTACACTGTTATACAAGCTGTACACTGACTGCTTTACATTGTATTACAGTGTCACATCTGCAGTGCTGTCCCATGAGAAGATATCATACAATATTACACTGTTATGCAAGCTGTACACTGACTGCTTTACATTGTATCACAGTGTCACATATGCAGTGCTGCCCCATGAGAAGATATCATACAATATTTACACTGTTATACAAGCTGTACACTGACTGCTTTACATTGTATCACAGTGTCACATCTGTAGTGCTGTCCCATGAGAAGATATCATACACTATTTACACTGTTACCCCTGAGGACCATAAACCACCCCCTGGTTGTCCCATGAAAAGATATCATATAATATTTACACTGTTATACAAGCTGTACACTGACTGCTTTGCATTGTACCACAGTGTCACATCTGCAGTGCTGTCCCATGAGAAGATATCATACAATATTACACTGTTATACAAGCTGTACACTGACTGCTTTACATTGTGTCACAGTGTCACATCTGCGGTGCTGCCCCATGAGAAGATATCATACAATATTTACACTGTTATACAAGCTGTACACTGACTGCTTTACATTGTATCACAGCATCACATCTGCAGTGTTGTCCCATGAGAAGATATCATACAATATTACACTGTTATACAAGCTGTACACTGACTGCTTTACATTGTATCACAGTGTCACATCTCCACTGCTGTCCCATGAGAAGATATCATACAATATTTACACTGCTATACAAGCTGTACACTGACTGTTTTACATTGTATCACAGTGTCACATCTGCAGTGCTGCCCCATGAGAAGATATCATACAATATTTACACTGTTATACAAGCTGTACACTGACTGCTTTACATTGTATCACAGTGTCACATCTGCAGTGCTGTCCCATGAGAAGCTATCATACAATATTTACACTGTTATACAAGCTGTAAACTGACTGCTTTACATTGTATCACAGCAACACATCTGCAGTGCTGCCCCATGAGAAGATATCATACAATATTTACACTGCTATACAAGCTGTACACTGACTGCTTTACATTGTGTCACAGCGTTACATCTGCAGTGCTGTCCCATGAAAACATATCATACAATATTACAGTGTTATACAAGCTGTACACTGACTGCTTTACATTGTATCACAGCGTCACATCTGCAGTGCTGCCCCATGAGAAGATATCATACAATATTTACACTGTTATACAAGCTGTACACTGACTGCTTTACATTGTATCACAGTGTCACATCTGCAGTGCTGTCCCATGAGAAGCTATCATACAATATTTACACTGTTATACAAGCTGTACACTGACTACTTTACATTGTATCACAGCGTCACATCTGCAGTGCTGCCCCATGAGAAGATATCATACAATATTTACACTGCTCTACAAGCTGTACACTGACTGCTTTACATTGTGTCACAGAGTCACATCCGCAGTGTTGTCCCATGAGAAGATATCATACAATATTTACACTGTTATACAAGCTGTACACTGACTGCTTTACATTGTGTCACAGCGTCACATCTGCAGTGCTGTCCCATGAGAAGATATCATACAATATTACACTGTTATACAAGCTGTACACTGACTGCTTTACATTGTATCACAGCGTCACATCTGCAGTGTTGTCCCATGGGAAGATATCATACAATATTTACACTGTTATACAAGCTGTACACTGACTGATTTACATTGTATCACAGTGTCACATCTGCAGTGTTGTCCCATGAGAAGATCTCATACAATATTTACACTGTTATACAAGCTGCACACTGACTGCTTTACATTGTGTCACAGAGTCACATCTGCAGTGCTGTCCCATGAGAAGATATCATACAATATTTACACTGTTATACAAGCTGTACACTGACTGCTTTACATTGTGTCACAGCGTCACATCTGCAGTGCTGTCCCATGAGAAGATATCATACAATATATACACTGTTATACAAGCTGTACACTGACTGATTTACATTGTATCACAGTGTCACATCTGCAGATTTGTCCCATGAGAAGATATCATACAATATTACGCTGTTATACAAGCTGCACACTGACTGCTTTACATTGTATCACAGTGTCACATCTGCAGTGCTGTCCCATGAGAGGATATCATACAATATTTACACTGTTATACAAGCTGTACACTGACTGCTTTACATTGTGTCACAGTGTCACATCTGCAGTGTTGTCCCATGAGAAGATATCATACAATATTTACACTGTTATACAAGCTGTACACTGACTGCTTTACATTGTGTCACAGTGTCACATCTGCAGTGTTGTCCAATGATAAGATATCATACAATATATATACTGCTATACAAGCTGTAAACTGACTGCTTTACATTGTGTCACAGTGTCACATCTGCAGTGTTGTCCCATGAGAAGATATCATACAATATTACACTGTTATACAAGCTGCACACCGACTGCTTTACATTGTGTCACAGCGTCACATCTGCAGTGCTGTCCCATGAGAAGATATCATACAATATTTACACTGTTATACAAGCTGTACACTGACTGCTTTACATTGTATTACAGTGTCACATCTGCAGTGCTGTCCCATGAGAAGATATCATACAATATTACACTGTTATGCAAGCTGTACACTGACTGCTTTACATTGTATCACAGTGTCACATATGCAGTGCTGCCCCATGAGAAGATATCATACAATATTTACACTGTTATACAAGCTGTACACTGACTGCTTTACATTGTATCACAGTGTCACATCTGCAGTGCTGTCCCATGAGAAGATATCATACAATATTTACACTGTTATACAAGCTGTACACTGACTGCTTTACATTGTATCACAGTGTCACATCTGCAGTGCTGCCCCATGAGAAGATATCATACAATATTTACACTGTTATACAAGCTGTACACTTACTGCTTTACATTGTATCACAGTGTCACATCTGCAGTGCTGTCCCATGAGAAGATATCATACAATATTTACACTGTTATACAAGCTGTACACTAACTGCTTTACATTGTATCACAGTGTCACATCTGCAGTGCTGCCCCATGAGAAGATATCATACAATATTTACACTGTTATACAAGCTGCACACTGACTGCTTTACATTGTATCACAGTGTCACATCTGCAGTGCTGTCCCATGAGAAGATATCATACAATATTTACACTGTTATACAAGCTGTACACTGACTGCTTTACATTGTATCACAGCGTCACATCTGCAGTGCTGTCCCATGAGAAGATATCATACAATATTACACTGTTATACAAGCTGTACACTGACTGCTTTACATTGTATCACAGCATCACATCTGCAGTGCTGTCCCATGAGAAGATATCATACAATATTTACACTGTTATGCAAGCTGTACATTGACTGCTTTACATTGTATCACAGTGTCACATCTGCTGTGCTGTCCCATGAGAAGATATCATACAATATTTACACTGTTATACAAGCTGCACACTGACTGCTTTACATTGTGTCACAGTGTCACATCTGCAGTGTTGTCCCATGAGAAGATATCATACAATATTTACACTGTTATACAAGCTGTACACTGACTACTTTACATTGTGTCACAGGGTCACATCTGCAGTGTTGTCCAATGATAAGATATCATACAATATATATACTGCTATACAAGCTGTAAACTGACTGCTTTACATTGTATCACAGTGTCACATTTGCAGTGCTGCCCCATGAGAAGATACCATACAATATTACACTGTTATACAAGCTGCACACCGACTGCTTTACATTGTGTCACAGCGTCACATCTGCAGTGTTGTCCCATGAGAAGATATCATACAATATTACACTGTTATACAAGCTGTACACTGACTGCTTTACATTGTATCACAGTGTCACATCTGCAGTGCTGCCCCATGAGAAGATATCATACAATATTTACACTGTTATACAAGCTGTACACTGACTGCTTTACATTGTATCACAGTGTCACATCTGCAGTGCTGTCCCATGAGAAGCTATCATACAATATTTACACTGTTATACAAGCTGTAAACTGACTGCTTTACATTGTATCACAGCGTCACATCTGCAGTGCTGCCCCATGAGAAGATATCATACAATATTTACACTGCTATACAAGCTGTACACTGACTGCTTTACATTGTGTCACAGCGTTACATCTGCAGTGCTGTCCCATGAAAACATATCATACAATATTACAGTGTTATACAAGCTGTACACTGACTGCTTTACATTGTATCACAGCGTCACATCTGCAGTGCTGCCCCATGAGAAGATATCATACAATATTTACACTGTTATACAAGCTGTACACTGACTGCTTTACATTGTATCACAGTGTCACATCTGCAGTGCTGTCCCATGAGAAGCTATCATACAATATTTACACTGTTATACAAGCTGTACACTGACTACTTTACATTGTATCACAGCGTCACATCTGCAGTGCTGCCCCATGAGAAGTTATCATACAATATTTACACTGCTCTACAAGCTGTACACTGACTGCTTTACATTGTGTCACAGAGTCACATCCGCAGTGTTGTCCCATGAGAAGATATCATACAATATTTACACTGTTATACAAGCTGTACACTGACTGCTTTACATTGTGTCACAGCGTCACATCTGCAGTGCTGTCCCATGAGAAGATATCATACAATATTACACTGTTATACAAGCTGTACACTGACTGCTTTACATTGTATCACAGCGTCACATCTGCAGTGTTGTCCCATGGGAAGATATCATACAATATTTACACTGTTATACAAGCTGTACACTGACTGATTTACATTGTATCACAGTGTCACATCTGCAGTGTTGTCCCATGAGAAGATCTCATACAATATTTACACTGTTATACAAGCTGCACACTGACTGCTTTACATTGTGTCACAGAGTCACATCTGCAGTGCTGTCCCATGAGAAGATATCATACAATATTTACACTGTTATACAAGCTGTACACTGACTGCTTTACATTGTGTCACAGCGTCACATCTGCAGTGCTGTCCCATGAGAAGATATCATACAATATATACACTGTTATACAAGCTGTACACTGACTGATTTACATTGTATCACAGTGTCACATCTGCAGATTTGTCCCATGAGAAGATATCATACAATATTACGCTGTTATACAAGCTGCACACTGACTGCTTTACATTGTATCACAGTGTCACATCTGCAGTGCTGTCCCATGAGAGGATATCATACAATATTTACACTGTTATACAAGCTGTACACTGACTGCTTTACATTGTGTCACAGTGTCACATCTGCAGTGTTGTCCCATGAGAAGATATCATACAATATTTACACTGTTATACAAGCTGTATACTGACTGCTTTACATTGTGTCACAGTGTCACATCTGCAGTGTTGTCCAATGATAAGATATCATACAATATATATACTGCTATACAAGCTGTAAACTGACTGCTTTACATTGTGTCACAGTGTCACATCTGCAGTGTTGTCCCATGAGAAGATATCATACAATATTACACTGTTATACAAGCTGCACACCGACTGCTTTACATTGTGTCACAGCGTCACATCTGCAGTGCTGTCCCATGAGAAGATATCATACAATATTTACACTGTTATACAAGCTGTACACTGACTGCTTTACATTGTATTACAGTGTCACATCTGCAGTGCTGTCCCATGAGAAGATATCATACAATATTACACTGTTATGCAAGCTGTACACTGACTGCTTTACATTGTATCACAGTGTCACATATGCAGTGCTGCCCCATGAGAAGATATCATACAATATTTACACTGTTATACAAGCTGTACACTGACTGCTTTACATTGTATCACAGTGTCACATCTGCAGTGCTGTCCCATGAGAAGATATCATACAATATTTACACTGTTATACAAGCTGTACACTGACTGCTTTACATTGTATCACAGTGTCACATCTGTAGTGCTGTCCCATGAGAAGATATCATACACTATTTACACTGTTATACAAGCTGTACACTGACTGCTTTACATTGTATCACAGTGTCACATCTGCAGTGCTGCCCCATGAGAAGATATCATACAATATTTACACTGTTATACAAGCTGTACACTTACTGCTTTACATTGTATCACAGTGTCACATCTGCAGTGCTGTCCCATGAGAAGATATCATACAATATTTACACTGTTATACAAGCTGTACACTGACTGCTTTACATTGTATCACAGTGTCACATCTGCAGTGCTGCCCCATGAGAAGATATCATACAATATTTACACTGTTATACAAGCTGCACACTGACTGCTTTACATTGTATCACAGTGTCACATCTGCAGTGCTGTCCCATGAGAAGATATCATACAATATTTACACTGTTATACAAGCTGTACACTGACTGCTTTACATTGTATCACAGCGTCACATCTGCAGTGCTGTCCCATGAGAAGATATCATACAATATTACACTGTTATACAAGCTGTACACTGACTGCTTTACATTGTATCACAGCATCACATCTGCAGTGCTGTCCCATGAGAAGATATCATACAATATTTACACTGTTATGCAAGCTGTACATTGACTGCTTTACATTGTATCACAGTGTCACATCTGCTGTGCTGTCCCATGAGAAGATATCATACAATATTTACACTGTTATACAAGCTGCACACTGACTGCTTTACATTGTGTCACAGTGTCACATCTGCAGTGTTGTCCCATGAGAAGATATCATACAATATTTACACTGTTATACAAGCTGTACACTGACTACTTTACATTGTGTCACAGGGTCACATCTGCAGTGTTGTCCAATGATAAGATATCATACAATATATATACTGCTATACAAGCTGTAAACTGACTGCTTTACATTGTATCACAGTGTCACATTTGCAGTGCTGCCCCATGAGAAGATACCATACAATATTACACTGTTATACAAGCTGCACACCGACTGCTTTACATTGTGTCACAGCGTCACATCTGCAGTGTTGTCCCATGAGAAGATTAGTGTTGGGCGAACATCTAGATGTTCGGGTTCGGGCCGAACAGGCCGAACATGGCCGCGATGTTCGGGTGTTCGACCCGAACTCCGAACATAATGGAAGTCAATGGGGACCCGAACTTTTGTGGTTTGTAAAGCCTCCTTACATGCTACATACCCCAAATTTACAGGGTATGTGCACCTTGGGAGTGGGTACAAGAGGAAAAATTTTTTTAGCAAAAAGAGCTTATAAAATCGATTTTAAAGTTTCAAAGGGAAAACTGTCTTTTAAATGCGGGAAATGTCTGTTTTCTTTGCACAGGTAACATGCTTTTTGTCGGCATGCAGTCATAAATGTAATACATATAAGAGGTTCCAGGAAAAGGGACCGGTAATGCTAACCCAGCAGCAGCACACGTGATGGAACAGGAGGAGGGTGGCGCAGGAGGAGAAGGCCACGCTTTGAGACACAACAACCCAGGCCTTGCATGAGGACAAGAAGCGTGCGGATAGCATGCTTTGTACCACCATGCAGTCATAAATGTAATAAAGATAAGTGGTTCAATAAACAGGGACCACGCGGCAACGCTAACCCAGCAGCAGCACACGTGATGGAACAGGAGGAGGCGCAGGAGGAGAAGGCCACGCTTTGTGAGACACAACAACCCAGGCCTTGCATGAGGACAAAAAGCGTGCGGATAGCATGCTTTGTACCGCCATGTAGTCATAAATGTAATAAAGATAAGAGGTTCAATAAACAGGGACCACGCGGCAACGCTAACCCAGCAGCAGCAGCACCAGCAGCACACGTGATGGAACAGGAGGAGGCGCAGGAGGAGAAGGCCACGCTTTGTGAGACACAACAACCCAGGCCTTGCATGAGGACAAAAAGCGTGCGGATAGCATGCTTTGTACCGCCATGTAGTCATAAATGTAATAAAGATAAGAGGTTCCATAAACAGGGACCGGCAACGGTAACCCAGCAGCAGCAGCAGCAGCAGCAGCACACGTGATGGAACAGGAGGAGGCGCAGGAGGAGAAGGCCACGCTTTGTGAGACACAACAACCCAGGCCTTGCATGAGGACAAAAAGCGTGCGGATAGCATGCTTTGTACCGCCATGTAGTCATAAATGTAATAAAGATAAGAGGTTCCATAAACAGGGACCGGCAACGGTAACCCAGCAGCAGCAGCAGCAGCAGCAGCACACGTGATGGAACAGGAGGAGGCGCAGGAGGAGAAGGCCACGCTTTGTGAGACACAACAACCCAGGCCTTGCATGAGGACAAAAAGCGTGCGGATATAGCAGCAATGCTTTTTGCCGCCATGCAGTCATAAATGTAATACAGATGAGAGGTTCAATAAACAGGGACCGGAAACGCTAAACCATCCCAGATGTTCATCGGTCATGTTACTTGGTTGGGGTCCAGGAGTGTTGCGTAGTCGTTTCCAATCCAGGATTGATTCATTTTAATTTGAGTCAGACGGTCTGCATTTTCTGTGGAGAGGCGGATACGCCGATCTGTGATGATGCCTCCGGCAGCACTGAAACAGCGTTCCGACATAACGCTGGCTGCCGGGCAAGCCAGCACCTCTATTGCGTACATTGCCAGTTCGTGCCAGGTGTCTAGCTTCATGCCCGGTTTCAGGTCCAGCGGTGCCAGCCACAAATCCGTCTGTTCCTTTATTCCCCTCCAAATTTCCTCCCCTGTGTGCTGCTTATCCCCAAGGCAGATCAGCTTCAGCAACGCTTGCTGACGCATGCCAACAGCTGTGCTGCACTGCTTCCACGATCCTACTGCTGCTGGTGCTGGGTTAGCATTTCCGGATGAGGTACAGCTTTGAGATGCGTTGGAGGAGAAGGAGTCAGAGAGGTAGGTGCTGCTGTTGTTATCCAGCTGTTTGCGGCGTGGGCAACACCCGCGCCGTAGCAGGTGAGGAATCGCTGCCAGGCTCCACAAGGTTCACCCAGTGCGCGGTAAGGGAGATGTATCGACCCTGGCCGAACGCACTCGTCCAGGTGTCAGTGGTGAGGTGAACCTTGCAGGCAACGGCATTCTTCAAGCTTCGGGTTATTTAGCTGACCACGTGCTCATGCAACTCAGGCACTGCAGAGCGCGCAAAGTGGTAGCGGCTGGGAACCACGTAACGTGGGATGGCCACTGACATCATGCCCTTGAAGCTGTTTGTCTCCACCACTCGATATGGCAGCATTTCGCAGGCCAGAAGCTTGGCTATGCTGGCTGGCTGTTACTGCCACGGCCCGGGGGTCATTTGCTGGCAATTTCCTCTTGTGCTCAAACATCTCAGAGACAGACAACTCAACCGTAGCGCTGCACACCGAAGGGCTGTTGGTTGTTGTGTTTGATGAACACTGGGAGACCTCAAGAGCACTAGTCCGGAAAGTGACAGTGTCAGCATCGTCTGATGTTTGTGAATGTTGTGAACCACGCAATGGCTGGGCTACTGCTGCTGCTGAGGCGGGTCTGGTGGTGAGTCTGGTGAACCCAAGGGAGGCAGTGTTGCTGGTGGTACCCTGTCCTGCCGCGTTTGCCCACAGAGTGGGATGTTTGGATAGAATGTGGCGGCTCATGCTGGTGGTGGAGAGGTTGTTAATACTTTTCCCCCTGCTCAGGCGGGTCTTGCACACCTTGCAAATCGCCATGGTAACATCCTCAGTGCAGTCTTCAAAGAAAGCCCAGACTTTAACTGGCTGAGGACTCGGACCTCGTGCGTGATGTGCTGGTGCTGCTTAACCCACTGCTGGACGCTTGAGAGGTCATCCAAGTAATTATCTGGTCCTGTTCTTTTGGATCTGTGAGGGTTGTTGTCCTGGACAACATGGGCAGTATTGAGTGGGTTTTCTTGGGTGCTCCCCTGTGGCCTGTACGTGAACCGTCAGGGGAAACACCTCTTCCCTTGCCCCTCCCTCTTTCACCGGATTTCTTCCTCATTTCACTTATCCTTAAAGTACACGCTGACTGGCAGCAGTACAGTGGCAGTACAGAAATGCTATACAGTGGTGGGTGAGCGGTGTACCACTATTGTCAGCAGTGACACAGAGCACAATGCTATACAGTGGCGGGTGAGCGGTGTACTACTGTTCCCAGCAGACACAGAGTGGAAGTAAACACAATGCTATATAGTGTGGCTGAGCCGTGTACACAGAGTGGCATTAAACACAATGCTATATAGTCTGCTATATAGTCACCCCGAACAGGGTGATGTTCTGCAGAACCCGAACAGTGGCAAACACTGTTCGCCCAACACTACTGGGAGGGAACGCAGATTTTAGTACCTAAACACACGATACAACATGTTTTCCGGGGTCGGACTCTGAGGCACATACAGATGGTCCCGATCATCATCCTCATCATACAACTCTTCTCCTGAGTCTGACCCACCCACCACCTCTGCCACCCCAACATCCCCAGACACAGACCCCTCATCGTCCTCAACATTAACTTGGGATGCTGGCCTGAGCCAGACCTCCTCCTCCACATCAGGCCCCATCATCTCCTCAATGGCAGCCCTCATTAATCGCTCTGGCGACGGACTGATGGACACAACGTTCTCCTCCGGGGAGGGCTGCTGCTGACCACTGGCTGCTGGGGTGGATGTTATAGCTTGCGTGGGGCGTTGGCTGTTGCTGTTGTTGGGAGTGCTGCTCACAGCGGAGGTCTCTGGGGAACTCATGTTGAGCTCATATAGTGGTTGACGGTGAGTGGAGTATTACTGATCCCAGCAATATACACACTGACTGGCAGAGTACGCAATGCTATATAGTGTGGCTGAGCGGTGTACACAGAGTGGCAGTAAACACAATGCTATATAGTCTGGCTGAGCGAGCGGTGTACTACTGTTCCCAGCAGAATCAGAGTGGCAGTAAACAATGGTATATAGTCTGGCTGAGCGGTGTACACAGAGTGTCAGTAAACAATGGTATATAGTCTGGCTGAGCGGTGTACACACAATGCTATATAGTCTGCTATATAGTGTCAGTAAACAATGGTATATAGTCTGGCTGAGCGAGCGGTGTACTACTGTTCCCAGCAGAATCAGAGTGGCAGTAAACAATGGTATATAGTCTGGCTGAGCGGTGTACACAGAGTGTCAGTAAACAATGGTATATAGTCTGGCTGAGCGAGCGGTGTACTACTGTTCCCAGCAGAATCAGAGTGGCAGTAAACAATGGTATATAGTCTGGCTGAGCGGTGTACACAGAGTGTCAGTAAACAATGGTATATAGTCTGGCTGAGCGGTGTACACACAATGCTATATAGTCTGCTATATAGTGTCAGTAAACAATGGTATATAGTCTGGCTGAGCGAGCGGTGTACTACTGTTCCCAGCAGAATCAGAGTGGCAGTAAACAATGGTATATAGTCTGGCTGAGCGGTGTACACAGAGTGTCAGTAAACAATGGTATATAGTCTGGCTGAGCGAGCGGTGTACTACTGTTCCCAGCAGAATCAGAGTGGCAGTAAACAATGGTATATAGTCTGGCTGAGCGGTGTACACAGAGTGTCAGTAAACAATGGTATATAGTCTGGCTGAGCGAGCGGTGTACTACTGTTCCCAGCAGAATCAGAGTGGCAGTAAACAATGGTATATAGTCTGGCTGAGCGGTGTACACAGAGTGTCAGTAAACAATGGTATATAGTCTGGCTGAGCGGTGTACACACAATGCTATATAGTCTGCTATATAGTGTCAGTAAACAATGCTATATAGTGTGGCTGAACGAGCGGTGTACTACTGTTCCCAGCAGACACAGAACAGTACACAGAATGCTATATAGTGTGGCTGAACGAGCGGTGTACTACTGTTCCCAGCAGACACAGAACAGTACACAGAATGCTATATAGTGTGGCTGAACGAGCGGTGTACCACTGTTCCCAGCAGACACAGAACAGTACACAGAATGCTATATAGTGTGGCTGAACGAGCGGTGTACTACTGTTCCCAGCAGACACAGAACAGTACACAGAATGCTATATAGTGTGGCTGAACGAGCGGTGTACTACTGTTCCCAGCAGACACAGAACAGTACACAGAATGCTATATAGTGTGGCTGAACGAGCGGTGTACTACTGTTCCCAGCAGACACAGAACAGTACACAGAATGCTATATAGTGTGGCTGAACGAGCGGTGTACCACTGTTCCCAGCAGACACAGAACAGTACACAGAATGCTATATAGTGTGGCTGAACGAGCGGTGTACTACTGTTCCCAGCAGACACAGAACAGTACACAGAATGCTATATAGTGTGGCTGAACGAGCGGTGTACTACTGTTCCCAGCAGACACAGAACAGTACACAGAATGCTATATAGTGTGGCTGAACGAGCGGTGTACTACTGTTCCCAGCAGACACAGAACAGTACACAGAATGCTATATAGTGTGGCTGAACGAGCGGTGTACCACTGTTCCCAGCAGACACAGAACAGTACACAGAATGCTATATAGTGTGGCTGAACGAGCGGTGTACTACTGTTCCCAGCAGTGACACACAATGACTGGGGGGGACCCTGGCTAGCGTGGCTGGAGCGCGAACTACCCTGCCTGCCTACCCAAAGCTAAACCCACAGACAAATGGCGGAGATATGACGTGGTTCGGGTATTTATTTACCCGAACCACGTGACAGTTCGGCCAATCAGAGCGCGTTCGGGTCCGAACCACGTGACCCGTTCGGCCAATCACAGCGCTAGCCGAACGTTCGGGGAACGTTCGGCCATGCGCTCTTAGTTCGGCCATATGGCCGAACGGTTTGGCCGAGCACCGTCAGGTGTTCGGCCGAACTCGAACATCACCCGAACAGGGTGATGTTCTGCAGAACCCGAACAGTGGCGAACACTGTTCGCCCAACACTAGAGAAGATATCATACAATATTACACTGTTATACAAGCTGTACACTGACTGCTTTACATTGTATCACAGTGTCACATCTGTAGTGCTGTCCCATGAGAAGATATCATACACTATTTACACTGTTATACAAGCTGTACACTGACCGCTTTACATTGTATCACAGTGTCACATCTGCAGTGCTGCCCCATGAGAAGATATCATACAATATTTACACTGTTATACAAGCTGTACACTGCCTGCTTTACATTGTATCACAGTGTCACATCTGCAGTGTTTTCCCATGAGAAGATATCATACAATTTTTACACTGTAATACAAGCTGTACACTGACCACTTTACATTGTATCACAGTGTCACATCTGCAGTGCTGTCCCATGAGAAGATATCATACACTATTTACACTGTTATACAAGCTGTACACTGACCGCTTTACATTGTATCACAGTGTCACATCTGCAGTGCTGCCCCATGAGAAGATATCATACAATATTTACACTGTTATACAAGCTGTACACTGCCTGCTTTACATTGTATCACAGTGTCACATCTGCAGTGTTTTCCCATGAGAAGATATCATACAATTTTTACACTGTAATACAAGCTGTACACTGACCACTTTACATTGTATCACAGTGTCACATCTGCAGTGCTGTCCCATGAGAAGATAACATACAATATTTACACTGTTATACAAGCTGTACACTGACTGCTTTACATTGTATCACAGTGTCACATCTGCAGTGCTGTCCCATGAGAAGATATCATACAATATTTACACTGTTATACAAGCTGTACACTTACTGCTTTACATTGTGTCACAGTGTCACATCTGCAGTGTTGTCCCATGAGAAGATATTATACAATATTTACACTGTTATACAAGCTGTACACTGACTACTTTACATTGTGTCACAGTGTCACATCTGCAGTGTTGTCCAATGATAAGATATCATACAATATATATACTGCTATACAAGCTGTAAACTGACTGCTTTACATTGTATCACAGTGTCACATCTGCAGTGCTGCCCCATGAGAAGATATCATACAATATTACACTGTTATACAAGCTGCACACCGACTGCTTTACATTGTGTCACAGCGTCACATCTGCAGTGTTGTCCCATGAGAAGATATCATACAATATTACACTGTTATACAAGCTGTACACTGACTGCTTTACATTGTATCACAGTGTCACATTTGCAGTGCTCTCCCATGAGAAGATATCATACAATATTTACAGTGTTGTACAAGCTGTACACTGACTGCTTTACATTGTATCACAGTGTCACATCTGCAGTGTTGTCCCATGAAAAGATATCATACAATATTTACAGTGTTGTACAAGCTGTACACTGACTGCTTTACATTGTATCACAGTGTCACATCTGCAGTGCTTCCCCTTGAGAAGATATCATACAATATTTACACTGTAATACAAGCTGTACACTGACTGCTTTACATTGTATCACAGTGTCACATCTGTAGTGCTGCCCCATGAGAAGATATCATACAATATTTACACTGCTATACAAGCTGTACACTGACTGCTTTACATTGTATCACAGCGTCACATCTGCAGTGTTGTACCATGAGAAGATATCATACAATATTACACTGTTATACAAGCTGTACACTGACTGCTTTACATTGTATCACCGTGTCACATCTGCAGTGCTGTCCCATGAGAAGATATCATACAATATTTACACTGTTATACAAGCTGTACACTGACTGCTTTACATTGTATCACAGTGTCAAATCTGCAGTGCTGCCCCATGAGAAGATATCATACAATATTTACAGTGTTATACAAGCTGTACACTGACTGCTTTACATTGTATCACAGTGTAACATCTGCAGTGCTGCCCCATGAGAAGATATCATACAATATTTACACTGTTATACAAGCTGTACACTGACTGCTTTACATTGTGTAACAGTGTCACATCTGCAGTGTTGTCCCATGAGAAGATATCATACAATATTACACTGTTATACAAGCTGTACACTGACTGCTTTACATTGTGTCACAGAGTCACATCTGCAGTGCTGTCCCATGAGAAGATATCATACAATATTTACACTGTTATACAAGCTGCACACTCACTGCTTTACATTGTGTCACAGTGTCACATCTGCAGATTTGTCCCATGAGAAGATATCATACAATATTACACTGTTATGCAAGCTGTACACTGACTGCTTTACATTGTATCACAGTGTCACATCTGCAGTGCTGTCCCATGAGAGGATATCATACAATATATATACTGCTATACAAGCTGTAAACTGACTGCTTTACATTGTATCACAGTGTCACATCTGCAGTGCTGCCCCATGAGAAGATATCATACAATATTACACTGTTATACAAGCTGCACACCGACTGCTTTACATTGTGTCACAGCGTCACATCTGCAGTGTTGTCCCATAAGAAGATATCATACAATATTACACTGTTATACAAGCTGTACACTGACTGCTTTACATTGTATCACAGTGTCACATCTGCAGTGCTGTCCCATGAGAAGATATCATACAATATTTACACTGTTATACAAGCTGTACACTGACTGCTTTACATTGTATCACAGTGTCACATTTGCAGTGCTCTCCCATGAGAAGATATCATACAATATTTACAGTGTTGTACAAGCTGTACACTGACTGCTTTACATTGTATCACAGTGTCACATCTGCAGTGTTGTCCCATGAAAAGATATCATACAATATTTACAGTGTTGTACAAGCTGTACACTGACTGCTTTACATTGTATCACAGTGTCACATCTGCAGTGCTTCCCCTTGAGAAGATATCATACAATATTTACACTGTAATACAAGCTGTACACTGACTGCTTTACATTGTATCACAGTGTCACATCTGTAGTGCTGCCCCATGAGAAGATATCATACAATATTTACACTGCTATACAAGCTGTACACTGACTGCTTTACATTGTATCACAGTGTCACATCTGCAGTGCTGTCCCATGAGAAGATATCATGCAATATTTACACTGTTATACAAGCTGTACACTGACTGCTTTACATTGTATCACAGCGTCACATCTGCAGTGTTGTACCATGAGAAGATATCATACAATATTACACTGTTATACAAGCTGTACACTGACTGCTTTACATTGTATCACAGTGTCACATCTGCAGTGCTGTCCCATGAGAAGATATCATACAATATTTACACTGTTATACAAGCTGTACACTGACTGCTTTACATTGTATCACAGTGTCAAATCTGCAGTGCTGCCCCATGAGAAGATATCATACAATATTTACACTGTTATACAAGCTGTACACTGACTGCTTTACATTGTATCACAGTGTAACATCTGCAGTGCTGCCCCATGAGAAGATATCATACAATATTTACACTGTTATACAAGCTGTACACTGACTGCTTTACATTGTGTAACAGTGTCACATCTGCAGTGTTGTCCCATGAGAAGATATCATACAATATTACAGTGTTATACAAGCTGTACACTGACTGCTTTACATTGTGTCACAGAGTCACATCTGCAGTGCTGTCCCATGACAAGATATCATACAATATTTACACTGTTATACAAGCTGCACACTGACTGCTTTACATTGTGTCACAGTGTCACATCTGCAGATTTGTCCCATGAGAAGATATCATACAATATTACACTGTTATGCAAGCTGTACACTGACTGCTTTACATTGTATCACAGTGTCACATCTGCAGTGCTGTCCCATGAGAGGATATCATACAATATATATACTGCTATACAAGCTGTAAACTGACTGCTTTACATTGTATCACAGTGTCACATCTGCAGTGCTGCCCCATGAGAAGATATCATACAATATTACACTGTTATACAAGCTGCACACCGACTGCTTTACATTGTGTCACAGCGTCACATCTGCAGTGTTGTCCCATAAGAAGATATCATACAATATTACACTGTTATACAAGCTGTACACTGACTGCTTTACATTGTATCACAGTGTCACATCTGCAGTGCTGTCCCATGAGAAGATATCATACAATATTTACACTGTTATACAAGCTGTACACTGACTGCTTTACATTGTATCACAGTGTCACATTTGCAGTGCTCTCCCATGAGAAGATATCATACAATATTTACAGTGTTGTACAAGCTGTACACTGACTGCTTTACATTGTATCACAGCATCACATCTGCAGTGTTTTCCCATGAGAAGATATCATACAACATTACACTGTTATACAAGCTGTACACTGACTGCTATACATTGTATCACAGTGTCACATCTGCAGTGCTGCCCCATGAGAAGATATCATACAATATTTACACTGTAATACAAGCTGTACACTGACTGCTTTACATTATATCACAGTGTCACATCTGCAGTGCTGCCCCATGAGAAGATATCATACAATATTTACACTGCTATACAAGCTGTACACTGACTGCTTTACATTGTATCACAGTGTCACATCTGCAGTGTTGTATCATGAGAAGATATCATACAATATTTACACTGTTATACAAGCTGTACACTGACTGCTTTACATTGTATCACAGTGTAACTTCTGCAGTGCTGCCCCATGAGAAGATATCATATAATATTTACACTGTTATACAAGCTGTACACTGACTGCTTTACATTGTATCCCAGTGTCACATCTGCAGTGCTTTCCAATGAGAAGATATCATACAATATTACACTGTTATACAAGCTGTACACTGACTGCTTTACTTTGTATCCCAGTGTCACATCTGCAGTGCTGTCCCATGAGAAGATATCATACAATATTTACACTGTTATACAAGCTGCACACTGACTGCTTTACATTGTATCACAGTGTCACATCTGCAGTGTTGTCCCATGAGAATATATCATACAATATTACACTGTTATACAAGCTGTACACTGACTGCATTACATTGTATCACAGCGTCACATCTGCAGTGCTGTCCCATGAGAAGATATCATACAATATTACACTGTTATACAAGCTGTACACTGACTGCTTTACATTGTATCACAGTGTCACATCTGCAGTGCTGCCCCATGAGAAGATATCATATAATATTTACACTGTTATACAAGCTGTACACTGACTGCTTTACATTGTATCCCAGTGTCACATCTGCAGTGCTGTCCCATGAGAAGATATACAATATTACACTGTTATACAAACTGTACACTGACTGCTTTACATTGTATCACAGCGTCACATCTGCAGTGCTGTCCCTTGAGAAGATATCATACAATATTATACTGTTATATAAGCTGTACACTGACTGCTTTACATTGTATCACAGCGTCACATCTGCAGTGCTGTCCCATGAGAAGATATCATACAATATTACACTGTTATACAAGCTGTACACTGACTGCTTTACATTGTATCACAGTGTCACATCTGCAGTGCTGTCCCATGAGAAGATATCATACAATATTACACTGTTATACAAGCTGTACACTGACTGCTTTACATTGTATCCCAGTGTCACATCTGCAGTGCTGTCCCATGAGAAGATATCATACAATATTACACTGTTATACAAGCTGTACACTGACTGCTTTACATTGTATCACAGCATCACATCTGCAGTGCTGTCCCATGAGAAGATATCATACAATATTACACTGTTATACAAGCTGTACACTGACTGCTTTACATTGTATCACAGCGTCACATCTGCAGTGCTGTCCCATGAGAAGATATCATACAATATTACACTGTTATACAAGCTGTACACTGACTGCTTTACATTGTATCACAGTGTCACATCTGCAGTGCTGTCCCATGAGAAGATATCATACAATATTACACTGTTATACAAGATGTACACTGACTGCTTTACATTGTATCACAGAGTCACATCTGCAGTGCTGTCCCATGAGAAGATATCATACAACATTTACACTGTTATACAAGCTGTACACTGACTGCTTTACATTGTATCACAGCGTCACATCTGCAGTGCTGTCCCATGAGAAGATATCATACAATATTACACTGTTATACAAGCTGTACACTGACTGCTTTACTTTGTATCCCAGTGTCACATCTGCAGTGCTGTCCCATGAGAAGATATCATACAATATTACAATGTTATACAAGCTGTACACTGACTGCTTTACATTGTATCACAGAGTCACATCTGCAGTGCTGTCCCATGAGAAGATATCATACAACATTTACACTGTTATACAAGCTGTACACTGACTGCTTTACATTGTATCACAGTATCACATCTGCAGTGCTGTCCCATGAGAAGATATCATACAATATTACACTGTTATACAAGCTGTACACTGACTGCTTTACATTGTATCACAGTGTCACATCTGCGGTGCTGTCCCATGAGAAGATATCATACAATATTACACTGTTATACAAGCTGTACACTGACTGCTTTACATTGTATCCCAGTGTCACATCTGCAGTGTTGTCCCATGAGAAGATATCATACAATATTACACTGTTATACAAGCTGTACACTGACTGCTTTACATTGTGTCACAGCGTCACATCTGCAGTGTTGTCCCATGAGAAGATATCATACAATATTACACTGTTATACAAGCTGTACACTGACTGCTTTACATTGTATCTCAGTGTCACATCTGCAGTGCTGTCCCATGAGAAGATATCATACACTATTTACACTGTTATACAAGCTGTACACTGACCGCTTTACATTGTATCACAGTGTCACATCTGCAGTGCTGTCCCATGAGAAGATATCATACAATATTACACTGTTATACAAGCTGCACACTGACTGCTTTACATTGTGTCACAGCGTCACATCTGCAGTGCTGTCCCATGAGAAGATATCATACAATATTTACACTGTTATACAAGCTGTACACTGACTGCTTTACATTGTGTCACAGTGTCACATCTGCAGTGCTGTCCCATAAGAAGATATCATACAATATTACATTGTTATACAAGCTGTACACTGACTGCTTTACATTGTATCACAGCGTCACATCTGCAGTGTTATCCCATGAGAAGGTATCATACAATATTACACTGTTATACAAGCTGTACACTGACTGCTTTAGATTGTATCACAGTGTCACATCTGTAGTGATGTCCCATGAGAAGATATCATACAATATTACACTGTTATACAAGCTGTACACTGACTGCTTTACATTGTGTCACAGTGTCACATCTGCAGTGCTGTCCCATAAGAAGATATCATACAATATTACATTGTTATACAAGCTGTACACTGACTGCTTTACATTGTATCACAGCGTCACATCTGCAGTGTTATCCCATGAGAAGGTATCATACAATATTACACTGTTATACAAGCTGTACACTGACTGCTTTACATTGTATCACAGTGTCACATCTGCAGTGCTGTCCCATGAGAAGATATCATACAATATTAAACTGTTATACAAGCTGTACACTGACTGCTTTACATTGTATCACAGTGTCACATCTGCAGTGCTGTCCCATGAGAAGATCTCATACAATATTTACACTGTTATACAAGCTGTACACTGACTGCTTTACATTGTGTCACAGTGTCACATCTGCAGTGTTGTCCCATGAGAAGATATCATACAATATTACACAGTTATACAAGCTGTACACTGACTGCTTTACATTGTATCACAGTGTCACATCTGCAGTGTTGTCCCATGCGAAGATATCATACAATATTTACACTGTTATACAAGCTGTACACTGACTGCTTTACATTGTATCACAGTGTCACATCTGCAGTGCTGCCCCATGAGAAGATATCATACAATATTTACACTGTTATACAAGCTGTACACTGACTGCTTTACATTGTATCACAGCGTCACATCTGCAGTGCTGTCCCATGAGAAGATATCATACAATATTACACTGTTATACAAGCTGTACACCGACTGCTTTACATTGTGTCAC
The DNA here is from genome assembly GCF_040937935.1 of Hyperolius riggenbachi. Classification (NCBI taxonomy): domain Eukaryota; kingdom Metazoa; phylum Chordata; class Amphibia; order Anura; family Hyperoliidae; genus Hyperolius; species Hyperolius riggenbachi. The sequence continues at coordinate 686,530,230 of NC_090646.1, read as the reverse complement.
AGCGTCACATCTGCAGTGCTGCCCCATGAGAAGATATCATACAATATTTACACTGTTATACAAGCTGTACACTGACTGCTTTACATTGTATCACAGTGTCACATCTGCAGTGTTGTCTCATGAGAAGATATCATACAATATTGCACTGTTATACAAGCTGTACACTGACTGCTTTACATTGTATCACAGTGTCACATCTGCAGTGCTGTCCCATGAGAAGATATCATACAATATTAAACTGTTATACAAGCTGTACACTGCCTGCTTTACATTGTATCACAGTGTCACATCTGCAGTGCTGTCCCATGAGAAGATATCATACAATATTACACAGTTATACAAGCTGTACACTGCCTGCTTTACATTGTATCACAGTGTCACATCTGCAGTGCTGTCCCATGAGAAGATATCATACAATATTAAACTGTTATACAAGCTGTACACTGACTGCTTTACATTGTGTCAGTGTCACATCTGCAGTGCTGTCCCATGAGAAGATCTCATACAATATTTACACTGTTATACAAGCTGTACACTGACTGCTTTACATTGTGTCACAGTGTCACATCTGCAGTGTTGTCCCATGAGAAGATATCATACAATATTACACTGTTATACAAGCTGTACACTGACTGCTTTACATTGTATCAGTGTCACATCTGCAGTGCTGTCCCATGAGAAGATATCATACAATATTTACACTGTTATACAAGCTGTACACTGACTGCTTTACATTGTATCACAGTGTCACATCTGCAGTGCTGTCCCATGAGAAGATATCATACAATATTACACTGTTATACAAGCTGTACACTGACTGCTTTACATTGTATCACAGCGTCACATCTGCAGTGTTGTCCCATGAGAAGATATCATACAATATTACACTGTTATACAAGCTGTACACTGACTGCTTTACATTGTATCACAGTGTCACATCTGCAGTGCTGTTCCATGAGAAGATATCATACAATATTTACACTGTTATACAAACTGTACACTGACTGCTTTACATTGTATCACAGTGTCACATCTGCAGTGTTGTCCCATGAGAAGATATCATACAATATTACACTGTTATACAAGCTGTACACTGACTGCTTTACATTGTATCACAGTGTCACATCTGTAGTGTTGTCCCATGAGAAGATATCATACAATATTTACACTGTTATACAAGCTGTACACTGACTGCTTTACATTGTATCACAGTGTCACATCTGCAGTGTTGTCCCATGATAAGATATTATACAATAGTTACACTGTTATACAAGCTGCACACTGACTGCTTTACATTGTATCACGGTGTCACATCTGCAGTGTTGTCCCATGAGAAGATATCATACAATATTACACTGTTATACAAGCTGTACACTGACTGCTTTACATTGTATCACAGCTCACAACTGCAGTGTTGTCCCATGAGAAGATATCATACAATATCTACACTGTAATACAAGCTGTACACTGACTGCTTTACATTGTATCACAGTGTCACATCTGCAGTGTTGTCCCATGAGAAGATATCATACAATATTTACACTGTTATAGAAGCTGTACACTGACTGCTTTACATTGTGTCACAGTGTCACATCTGCAGTGCTGTCCCATGAGAAGATATCATACAATATTACACTGTTATACAAGCTGTACACTGACTGCTTTACATTGTATCACAGTGTCACATCTGCAGTGCTGTCCCATGAGAAGATATCATACAATATTACACTGTTATACAAGCTGTACACTGACTGCTTTACATTGTATCACAGTGTCACATCTGCAGTGCTGTCCCATGAGAAGATATCATACAATATTTACACTGTATTATTACTGATCTCCCCTCCCCCCATAGTGACATCACATATACTGCCCCTAATATATATTATTACTGATCTCCCCTCCTCCCATAGTGACATCACATATACTGCCCCTAATATATAATATTATTACTGATCTCCCCTCCCCCATAGTGACATCACATACACTGCCCTAATATATATTATTATTACTGATCTCCCCTCCCCCATAGTGACATCACATATACAGCCCCTAATATATAATATTATTACTGATCTCCCCTCCCCCATAGTGACACCACATATACAGCCCCTAATATATAATATTATTACTGATCTCCCCTCCCCCATAGTGACATCACATATACTGCCCCTAATATATATTATTATTACTGATCTCCCCTCCCCCATAGTGACATCACATATACATCCCCTAATATATAATATTATTACTGATCTCCCCTCCCCCATAGTGACATCACATATACTGCCCCTAATATATAATATTATTACTGATCTCCCCACCCCCCATAGTGACATCACATATACATCCCCTAATATATAATATTATTACTGATCTCCCCTCCCCCATAGTGACATCACATATACTTCCGCTAATATATAATATTATTACTGATCTCCCCTCCCCCATAGTGACATCACATATACTTCCGCTAATATATAATATTATTACTGATCTCCCCTCCCCCATAGTGACATCACATATACCGCTCCTAATATATAATATTATTACTGATCTCCCCTCCCCCATAGTGACATCACATATACTTCCGCTAATATATAATATTATTACTGATCTCCCCTCCCCCATAGTGACATCACATATACCGCTCCTAATATATAATATTATTACTGATCTCCCCTCCCCCATAGTGACATCACATATACTTCCGCTAATATATAATATTATTACTGATCTCCCCTCCCCCATAGTGACATCACATACACTGCCCTAATATATATTATTATTACTGATCTCCCCTCCCCCATAGTGACATCACATATACAGCCCCTAATATATAATATTATTACTGATCTCCCCTCCCCCATAGTGACATCACATATACATCCCCTAATATATAATATTATTACTGATCTCACCTCCCCCATAGTGACATCACATATACTGCTCCTAATATATAATACTATTACTGATCTCCCCTCCCCCATAGGGACATCACATATACCGCTCCTAATATATAACATTATTACTGATCTCCCCTCCCCCATAGTGACATCACATATACTTCCGCTAATATATAATATTATTACTGATCTCCCCTCCCCCATAGTGACATCACATATACCGCTCCTAATATATAATATTATTACTGATCTCCCCTCCCCCATAGTGACATCACATATACTTCCGCTAATATATAATATTATTACTGATCTCCCCTCCCCTATAGTGACATCACATACACTGCCCTAATATATATTATTATTACTGATCTCCCCTCCCCCATAGTGACATCACATATACTGCCCCTAATATATAATATTATTACTGATCTCCCCTCCCCCATTGTGACATCACATATACCGCTCCTAATATATAATATTATTACTGATCTCCCCTCCCCCATAGTGACATCACATATACTTCCGCTAATATATAATATTATTACTGATCTCCCCTCCCCCATAGTGACATCACATACACTGCCCTAATATATATTATTATTACTGATCTCCCCTCCCCCATAGTGACATCACATATACAGCCCCCAGGGGCGTAGCAATAGGGGGTGCAGAGGTAGCGACCGCATCGGGGCCCTTAGGCCAGAGGGGCCCCGAAAGGCCCACCCTCAGCTACAGTATTAGCTCTCTATTGGTCCTGTGCTCATAATAAATCACCTCTATAGATGCTTTGAATAATAGTAATTATTAACAAACTGTCCCCCATCCCCTTCTTGCACCTCTGACACTGTAGTTGCCATTGGCAGGTTTTTGGTGCGCCGTATCAATTGTTATGTATAGAGTGCTTGGGGGGGCCCCATTGCAAAACTTGCATCGGGGCCCGCAGCTCCTTAGCTACGCCACTGACAGCCCCTAATATATAATATTATTACTGATCTCCCCTCCCCCATAGTGACATCACATATACATCCCCTAATATATAATATTATTACTGATCTCCCCTCCCCCATAGTGACATCACATATACATCCCCTAATATATAATATTATTACTGATCTCCCCTCCCCCATAGTGACATCACATATACTGCCCCTAATATATAATATTATTACTGATCTCCCCTCCCCCATTGTGACATCACATATACTGCCCCTAATATATAATATTATTACTGATCTCCCCTCCCCCATAGTGACATCACATATACTGCCCCTAATATATAATATTATTACTGATCTCCCCTCCCCCATAGTGACATCACATATACTGCTCCTAATATATAATATTATTACTGATCTCCCCTCCCCCATAGTGACATCACATATACCGCTCCTAATATATAATATTATTACTGATCTCCCCTCCCCCATAGTGACATCACATATACTTCCGCTAATATATAATATTATTACTGATCTCCCCTCCCCCATAGTGACATCACATATACTGCCCCTAATATATAATATTATTACTGATCTCCCCACCCCCCATAGTGACATCACATATACTGCCCCTAATATATAATATTATTACTGATCTCCCCTCCCCCATTGTGACACCACATATACTGCCCCTAATATATAATATTATTACTGATCTCCCCTCCCCCATAGTGACATCACATATACCGCTCCTAATATATAATATTATTACTGATCTCCCCTCCCCCATAGTGACATCACATATACCGCTCCTAATATATAATATTATTACTGATCTCCCCTCCCCCATAGTGACATCACATATACTTCCGCTAATATATAATATTATTACTGATCTCCCCTCCCCCATAGTGACATCACATACACTGCTCCTAATATATAATATTATTACTGATCTCCCCTCCCCCCATAGTGACATCACATATACATCCCCTAATATATAATATTATTACTGATCTCCCCTCCCCCATAGTGACATCACATATACTTCCGCTAATATATAATATTATTACTGATCTCCCCTCCCCCATAGTGACATCACATATACTGCCCCTAATATATAATATTATTACTGATCTCCCCTCCCCCATTGTGACACCACATATACTGCCCCTAATATATAATATTATTACTGATCTCCCCTCCCCCATAGTGACATCACATATACTGCCCCTAATATATAATATTATTACTGATCTCCCCTCCCCCATAGTGACCTCACATATACTGCTCCTAATATATAATATTATTACTGATCTCCCCTCCCCCATAGTGACATCACATATACCGCTCCTAATATATAATATTATTACTGATCTCCCCTCCCCCATAGTGACAACTCATATACTTCCGCTAATATATAATATTATTACTGATCTCCCCTCCCCCATAGTGACATCACATATACCGCTCCTAATATATAATATTATTACTGATCTCCCCTCCCCCATAGTGACATCACATATACTTCCGCTAATATATAATATTATTACTGATCTCCCCTCCCCCATAGTGACATCACATATACATCCCCTAATATATAATATTATTACTGATCTCCCCTCCCCCATAGTGACATCACATATACTGCCCCTAATATATAATATTATTACTGATCTCCCCACCCCCCATAGTGACATCACATATACTGCCCCTAATCTATATATATAAAATCGGATGTATGTGTGTGTGTGTGTGTGTATGTATGTATGTATGTGTGTGTGTATGTGCCGCGATCACGCAAAAACAGTTTGACCGATTTGAACGAAACTTGGTATGCAGATCCCTTACTACCTGGGATGATATGTTCTGGGTGTCTCGCGGCCCCCCTGCACACCTGGGCGGAGCTACAAACAGCCAATCAGATTCCACCCATTCAAGTCAATGGAAAAAATGTAAAAGGCTGCCATTCTCACAGTAATCAAGCCAGAGTCCCCACACTTGGCACAGTTGGTCACTTCGTGACCGAGGTTACAATTCCAGGAAAAGTGGGTGGAGCATAAAACAGCCAATCAAATTTCAGCCATTAATTTTAAATGGGAAAATCTTAACTGCAGCCATTCTTACACTCGCAGGGTTTTCAAACTTGGCACACTTGGTCACTGGATGACTGGGATTAATATTCAGGAAAGTGGGTGGAGCCTACAACAGCCAATCAAAATTCACCTATTGATTTTCAAGGGGAATATTTAAACTGCTGCTATTCTTACACTTTTAATGGCAGAGGCTTCAAACTTGCTACAGTCGGTCATTGGGTGACTGGGGTCCAAATTCACTAAAGGGGCGGGGCCACATATAGCCAATCAGATTTCCTTGGTGGATAAACTGCTTCCATTCACACAAATTTGATGTCAGGAACCTGAAAGCTCACAAACTTGGTCATTGAGTGACTGTGTGTCAAGGTTACAAAAAGTGGGCGGAGCCAAAACAACTTTTACTGGGAAAATATAAACTGCAGCCATTCTTACACTGTTAATGGCAGGGTTCTCAAACTTTGCACAGTTGGTCATTGGTTGACAGATTAAGATTTTGGAAGGTGGGTGGAGCCTACAACAGCCAATAAAAATTCACCTTTTGATTTTTAAAGGGAATATTTCATCTGCTACCATTCTCTTATACTGGTAATAGCAGATGCCTCAAACCTGGTACAGTTGGTCACTGGGTGACTAGGGTTCAAATTCAGGAAGAGGGCGGAACCGCAAACAGCCAGATTTGTTTATTTTTCAATGGGAATATAGAAAGTATTGATACCAAGGACCCCAAAGCTGATAAACTTGATAACTGAGTGACTGTCAAGGTTAGAAAAAGAGGGCGGTTCCAACAACTTCATTTTTTACATGGCAGGGTTCCCAAACTTTACACAATTGGCCACTGGGTGACTGGGATGAATATTCAGAAATGTGGGTGGAGCCTACAACAGCCAATCAAAATGTACCTATTGATTTTCAAGGGGAATAGTCATGTTGCTGCCATTCTTACACTGTTAGTGGCAGAGGCCTCAAACCTGATACAGTCAGTCATTGGGTGACAAGGGTCCAAATTCACTAAAGGGGTGGAGCCACAAACAACCAATCAGATTTGTTAGATTGATTTCAGCCATTCTGTTATTGGCAGGGTTCTCAAACGTGACACAGTTGGCCACCGGGTGACTGGGACTAATATTCAGAAAAGTGGGTGGAGCCTACAGCAGCCAATCAAAATTCACCTTTTGATTTTCAAGGGGAATATTTACATTGCTGCCATTCATGCACTCTTAATGGCAGAGGCCTCAAATCTGGTACAGTCAGTCACTGGGAGACTGGGGTTTAAATTCTGAAGGGAGCGGGCCAAAAACAGCCAATCAGATTTATTTCATTTCAATGGTAAAATGCAAATTATTGATGCCAAGGACCCCAAAGCTCATAAACTTGGTCATTAAGTGACTGTATGTCAAGATTAGAAATAGTGGGCGGAGCCAAAAACAACTAACTTTTTACATGGGGAAATGTAAACTGCAGCTTTTCTTACACTGTTACTGGCAGGGTTCTCAAACTTCACACAGTTGGTCACTGGGTGACTAGGATTAACATTCAGAAAAGTAGGTGGAGCCTAAAAGAGCCAATCAAAATTCACCTATTGATTTTCAAGGGGAATATTGAAATTGCAGCCATTCTTACACTGTTAATGGCAGAGGCCTCAAACCTGCTACAGTCAGTCGTTAAGTGTCTGGGGTTCAAATTCAGTAAAGGGGCGAAGCCAAAAACAGCCAATCAGATTTCTTTGCTGGATAAACTGCTTCCATTAGCAGAATTTTGATGCCAGGAACCCAAAAGCTCACAAACTTGGTCATTGAGTAGTGACTGTGTGTCCAGGTTACAAAAAGTGGGTGGAGTTAAAAACAGATTTTTCTGGTAAATTATAAACTGCCAAGGACCCCAAAACTCACAAACTTGGGCATTGAGTAGTGACTGTGTGTCCAGGTTACAAAAAGTGGGCGGAGCCGAAAACAATTTTCACTGGGAAAGTGTAAACTGCAGCCCTTCTTACACTGTTTATTTCAGGGTTCCCAAACTTTGCCCAGATGGTCACTGTGTGACTGAGATTAATATTCAGGGAAGTGGGTGGAGCCTATAATAGCCAATCAAAATTCACCTGTTGATTTTCAAGTGGAATATTTAAATTGCTGCCATTTTTACACTGTTAATAGCAGATGCTTCAAACCTGCTACAGTTGGTCATTGGGTGACTGGGGTTCAAATGCTGGAGAGGGGCAGAGCCACAAACAGTCTAATCTGATTTGTTTAATTTCTATGGGAATTTACAAATTATTGATGCCAAGGACCCCAAAGCTCCCAAACTTGATCATTGAGTGTTTGTGCGTTAGGGTTAGAAAGTGGGCGGAGCCAACAAGAGTCAAATACATACCCGGGCAACGTCGGGTCATCAGTGGATGGAGACAAATACAAATTTCACTGGGAAAATGTAAACTGCAGCCATTCTTACACTGTTAATGGCCGGGTTTTTAAACTTTGCACAGTTGGTCACTGGGTGACTGGGATTAATATTCAGAAAAGTGGGTGGAGCCTACAAAAGTGAATCAAACTTCACCTGTTGCTTTTCAAGGGGAATATTTAATTGCTACCATTCTTGCACTGTTAATGGCACAAGCCTCAAACCTGGTACAGTTGGTTATTGGGTGACTTGGATTCTAATTAAGAAAAAAGGGTGGAGCCACACAGCCAATCAGATTTGTTTAATTTCAATGCAGATTATTGATACCAAAGACAGCAAAGCTCACAAACTTGGTCATTGAGTGTTTGTGTGTTAGGGTTAGAAAAAGTAGGCGGAGCCAACACCAGCCAAATACATACCCGGGCAACGCCGGGCAATCAGCTAGTATATAATATTATTACTGATCTCCCCTCCCCCATTGTGACACCACATATACTGCCCCTAATATATAATATTATTACTGATCTCCCCTCCCCCATAGTGACATCACATATACCGCTCCTAATATATAATATTATTACTGATCTCCCCCATAGTGACATCACATATACTTCCGCTAATATATAATATTATTACTGATCTCCCCTCCCCCATAGTGACATCACATATACCGCTCCTAATATATAATATTATTACTGATCTCCCCTCCCCCATAGTGACATCACATATACTTCCGCTAATATATAATATTATTACTGATCTCCCCTCCCCCATAGTGACATCACATATACCGCTCCTAATATATAATATTATTACTGATCTCCTCTCCCCCATAGTGACATCACATATACTTCCGCTAATATATAATATTATTACTGATCTCCCCTCCCCCATTGTGACACCACATATACTGCCCCTAATATATAATATTATTACTGATCTCCCCTCCCCCATAGTGACATCACATATACTGCCCCTAATATATAATATTATTACTGATCTCCCCTCCCCCATAGTGACATCACATATACATCCCCTAATATATAATATTATTACTGATCTCCCCTCCCCCATAGTGACATCACATATACATCCCCTAATATATAATATTATTACTGATCTCCCCTCCCCCATAGTGACACCACATATACAGCCCCTAATATATAATATTATTACTGATCTCCCCTCCCCCATAGTGACATCACATATACTTCCGCTAATATATAATATTATTACTGATCTCCCCTCCCCCATAGTGACATCACATACACTGCTCCTAATATATAATATTATTACTGATCTCCCCACCCCCCATAGTGACATCACATATACATCCCCTAATATATAATATTATTACTGATCTCCCCTCCCCCATAGTGACATCACATATACTTCCGCTAATATATAATATTATTACTGATCTCCCCTCCCCCATAGTGACATCACATATACCGCTCCTAATATATAATATTATTACTGATCTCCCCTCCCCCATAGTGACATCACATATACTTCCGCTAATATATAATATTATTACTGATCTCCCCTCCCCCATAGTGACATCACATATACCGCTCCTAATATATAATATTATTACTGATCTCCTCTCCCCCATAGTGACATCACATATACATCCCCTAATATATAATATTATTACTGATCTCCCCTCCCCCATAGTGACATCACATATACTGCTCCTAATATATAATACTATTACTGATCTCCCCTCCCCCATAGTGACATCACATATACCGCTCCTAATATATAACATTATTACTGATCTCCCCTCCCCCATAGTGACATCACATATACTGCCCCTAATATATAATATTATTACTGATCTCCCCACCCCCCATAGTGACATCACATACACTGCTCCTAATATATAATATTATTACTGATCTCCCCTCCCCCATAGTGACATCACATATACTTCCCCTAATATATAATATTATTACTGATCTCCCCTCCCCCCATGGTGACATCACATATACTGCCCCTAATATATAATATTATTACTGATCTCCCCTCCCCCATAGTGACATCACATATACTTCCGCTAATATATAATATTATTACTGATCTCCCCTCCCCCATTGTGACACCACATATACTGCCCCTAATATATAATATTATTACTGATCTCCCCTCCCCCATAGTGACATCACATATACCGCTCCTAATATATAATATTATTACTGATCTCCCCTCCCCCATAGTGACATCACATATACTTCCCCTAATATATAATATTATTACTGATCTCCCCTCCCCCCATGGTGACATCACATATACTGCCCCTAATATATAATATTATTACTGATCTCCCCTCCCCCATATCTCGCTTATAATACAGAATAATAGCAGGGTACATGAGGTGGGGGTGACATATTGCTGGACACACAGTGATAATGTACAGGCAGTCTAACAATAGCAGCGGCCGTACAGCCTGTATATCCCTCCATGGATGGTAACATCAGTCCCATCCCCCACCCGGCCAGTGACAGCAGCCCCCCTGTATACACAACAGAGGATACAATGTAACGGGACACACGGCTGCTCCTGTACACACACTATAGACAGATACAATGTAACACACAGGGCCCGGGTGATGCAGCCCTCCCCCCTGTACACAGCTGTGGTGTGACGTCATGTAACACAGGATACAATGTAACCAGAGACACGGCTGCTCCCCACCAGTGATGCCCCCAGTACATATATGATGACAATAGATACAATGTAACGAGACACACGGCTGCTCCCCCCAGTATAATGCTGCTGGATACAATGTCACACACAGTGCCGGGTGCTGCACCCCCTCCCCCTCCTGCACACACAGATACTATATACAGTATATATATGACGTCACTCACCCCCAGGTCCCGGGGTCAGGCCGCCCAGCAGCAGGGTGATGATGGTGATGATCAAGTTGTTTTGTCCCCCCGGGTCCCCCCGCAGCATCCTCATCCTCCACCTTCCTCCTCTGCATCCTCCTCCCGGCCTGGACCACTCCGTGACGTCACTGCATCCCTCCTCCCCGAGATCAGTGTGTGCTGCTCGTGTAATACACTGCTCATCATCTTCATCCTTGTGTGTGCTGCTCATATTATACACTGCTCATCATCATCATCATCCCTGTGTGTGCTGCTCATATTATACACTGCTCATCATCGTCATCCCTGTGTGTGCTGCTCATATTATACACTGCTCATCATCATCATCCCTGTGTGTGCTGCTCGTGTAATACACTGCTCATCATCATCATCATCCCTGTGTGTGCTGCTCATGTAATACACTGCTCATCATCATCATCATCCCTGTGTGTGCTGCTCATATTATACACTGCTCATCATCGTCATCCCTGTGTGTGCTGCTCATATTATACACTGCTCATCATCCTCATCCCTGTGTGTGCTGCTCATATTATACACTGCTCATCATCATCATCATCCCTGTGTGTGCTGCTCATATTATACACTGCTCATCATCATCATCCCTGTGTGTGCTGCTCATATTATACACTGCTCATCATCGTCATCCCTGTGTGTGCTGCTCATATTATACACTGCTCATCATCATCATCCCTGTGTGTGCTGCTCGTGTAATACACTGCTCATCATCATCATCATCCCTGTGTGTGCTGCTCATGTAATACACTGCTCATCATCATCATCATCCCTGTGTGTGCTGCTCATATTATACACTGCTCATCATCGTCATCCCTGTGTGTGCTGCTCATATTATACACTGCTCATCATCCTCATCCCTGTGTGTGCTGCTCATATTATACACTGCTCATCATCATCATCATCCCTGTGTGTGCTGCTCATATTATACACTGCTCATCATCATCATCCCTGTGTGTGCTGCTCATATTATACACTGCTCATCATCGTCATCCCTGTGTGTGCTGCTCATATTATACACTGCTCATCATCATCATCCCTGTGTGTGCTGCTCATATTATACACTGCTCATCATCATCATCATCATCCCTGTGTGTGCTGCTCATATTATACACTGCTCATCATCGTCATCCCTGTGTGTGCTGCTCATATTATACACTGCTCATCATCATCATCCCTGTGTGTGCTGCTCGTGTAATACACTGCTCATCATCATCATCCCTGTGTGTGCTGCTCATATTATACACTGCTCATCATCATCATCCCTGTGTGTGCTGCTCATATTATACACTGCTCATCATCATCATCCCTGTGTGTGTGCTGCTCATATTATACACTGCTCATCATCATCATCCCTGTGTGTGCTGCTCATATTATACACTGCTCATCATTATCATCATCATCCCTGTGTGTGCTGCTCATATTATACACTGCTCATCATCGTCATCCCTGTGTGTGCTGCTCATATTATACACTGCTCATCATCATCATCATCCCTGTGTGTGCTGCTCATATTATACACTGCTCATCATCATCATCCCTGTGTGTTCTGCTCATATTATACACTGCTCATCATCATCATCCCCGTGTGTGCTGCTCATATTATACACTGCTCATCATCGTCATCATCATCCCTGTGTGTGCTGCTCCTATTATTCACTGCTCATCATCATCATCATCATCCCTGTGTGTGCTGCTCATATTATACACTGCTCATTATCATCCTCCCTGTGTGTGCTGCTCCTATTATACACTGCTCATCATCATCATCCCTGTGTGTGCTGCTCATATTATACACTGCTCATCATCATCATCATCATCCCTGTGTGTGCTGCTCATATTATACACTGCTCATCATCATCATCATCCCTGTGTGTGCTGCTCATATTATACACTGCTCATCATCATCATCCCTGTGTGTGCTGCTCATATTATACACTGCTCATCATCATCATCATCATCCCTGTGTGTGCTGCTCATATTATACACTGCTCTTCATCATCATCATCATCCCTGTGTGTGCTGCTCATATTATACACTGCTCATCATCATCATCATCCCTGTGTGTGCGGCTCATATTATACACTGCTCATCATCATCATCCCTGTGTGTGCTGCTCATATTATACACTGCTCACCATCATCATCATCCCTGTGTGTGCTGCTCATATTATACACTGCTCATCATCATCATCCCTGTGTGTGCTGCTCATATTATACACTGCTCATCATCATCATCCCTGTGTGTGCTGCTCATATTATACACTGCTCATCGTCATCATCCCTGTGTGTGCTGCTCATATTATACACTGCTCATCATCATCATCATCCCTGTGTGTGCTGCTCATATTATACACTGCTCATCATCATCATCCCTGTGTGTGCTGCTCATATTATACACTGCTCATCATCATCATCCCTATGTGTGCTGCTCATATTATACACTGCTCATCATCCTCATCCCTGTGTGTGCTGCTCATATTATACACTGCTCATCATCATCATCCCTGTGTGTGCTGCTCATATTATACACTGCTCATCATCATCATCATCCCTGTGTGTGCTGCTCATATTATACACTGCTCATCATAATTATCATCCCTGTGTGTGCTGCTCCTATTATACACTGCTCATCATAATTATCATCCCTGTGTGTGCTGCTCCTATTATACACTGCTCATCATCCTCATCCCTGTGTGTGCTGCTCATATTATACACTGCTCATCATCATCATCCCTGTGTGTGCTGCTCATATTATACACTGCTCATCATCCTCATCCCTGTGTGTGCTGCTCCTATTATACACTGCTCATCATCATCATCCCTGTGTGTGCTGCTCATATTATACACTGCTCATCATCATCATCATCCCTGTGTGTGCTGCTCCTATTATACACTGCTCATCATCATCATCCCTGTGTGTGCTGCTCATATTATACACTGCGCATCATCATCATCATCATCCCTGTGTGTGCTGCTCATATTATACACTGCTCATCATCATCATCACCCCTGTGTGTGCTGCTCCTATTATACACTGCTCATCATCATCATCATCCCTGTGTGTGCTGCTCATATTATACACTGCTCATCATCATCATCCCTGTGTGTGCTGCTCATATTATACACTGCTCATCATCATCATCATCCCTGTGTGTGCTGCTCATATTATACACTGCTCATCATCATCATCCCTGTGTGTGCTGCTCATATTATACACTGCTCATCATCATCATCCCTGTGTGTGCTGCTCATATTATACACTGCTCATCATCATCATCATCCCTGTGTGTGCTGCTCATATTATACACTGCTCATCATCATCATCCCTGTGTGTGCTGCTCATATTATACACTGCTCATCATCATCATCCCTGTGTGTGCTGCTCATATTATACACTGCTCATCATCCTCATCCCTGTGTGTGCTGCTCATATTATACACTGCTCATCATCATCATCCCTGTGTGTGCTGCTCATATTATACACTGCTCATCATCATCATCATCCCTGTGTGTGCTGCTCATATTATACACTGCTCATCATCGTCATCCCTGTGTGTGCTGCTCATATTATACACTGCTCATCATAATCATCATCCCTGTGTGTGCTGCTCCTATTATACACTGCTCATCATCCTCATCCCTGTGTGTGCTGCTCATATTATACACTGCTCATCATCATCATCCCTGTGTGTGCTGCTCCTATTATACACTGCTCATCATCATCATCCCTGTGTGTGCTGCTCATATTATACACTGCTCATCATCATCATCATCCCTGTGTGTGCTGCTCCTATTATACACTGCTCATCATCATCATCCCTGTGTGTGCTGCTCATATTATACACTGCGCATCATCATCATCATCATCCCTGTGTGTGCTGCTCATATTATACACTGCTCATCATCATCATCACCCCTGTGTGTGCTGCTCCTATTATACACTGCTCATCATCATCATCATCCCTGTGTGTGCTGCTCATATTATACACTGCTCATCATCATCATCCCTGTGTGTGCTGCTCATATTATACACTGCTCATCATCATCATCATCCCTGTGTGTGCTGCTCATATTATACACTGCTCATCATCATCATCCCTGTGTGTGCTGCTCATATTATACACTGCTCATCATCATCATCCCTGTGTGTGCTGCTCATATTATACACTGCTCATCATCATCATCATCCCTGTGTGTGCTGCTCATATTATACACTGCTCATCATCATCATCCCTGTGTGTGCTGCTCATATTATACACTGCTCATCATCATCATCCCTGTGTGTGCTGCTCATATTATACACTGCTCATCATCATCATCATCCCTGTGTGTGCTGCTCATATTATACACTGCTCATCATCATCATCATCCCTGTGTGTGCTGCTCATATTATACACTGCTCATCATCATCATCATCCCTGTGTGTGCTGCTCATATTATACACTGCTCATCATCATCATCCCTGTGTGTGCTGCTCATATTATACACTGCTCATCATCATCATCATCATCCCTGTGTGTGCTGCTCATATTATACACTGCTCATCATCATCATCATCCCTGTGTGTGCTGCTCATATTATACACTGCTCATCATCATCATCATCCCTGTGTGTGCTGCTCATATTATACACTGCTCATTATCCTCATCCCTGTGTGTGCTGCTCATATTATACACTGCTCATCATCATCATTATCCCTGTGTGTGCTGCTCATATTATACACTGCTCATCATCATCATCCCTGTGTGTGCTGCTCATATTATACACTGCTCATCATCATCATCCCTGTGTGTGCTGCTCATATTATACACTGCTCATCATCATCATCCCTGTGTGTGCTGCTCATATTATACACTGCTCATCATCATCATCCCTGTGTGTGCTGCTCATATTATACACTGCTCATCATCATCATCCCTGTGTGTGCTGCTCATATTATACACTGCTCATCATAATCATCATCCCTGTGTGTGCTGCTCCTATTATACGCTGCTCATCATCCTCATCCCTGTGTGTGCTGCTCATATTACACACTGCTCATCATCATCATCCCTGTGTGTGCTGCTCATATTATACACTGCTCACCATCATCATCATCCCTGTGTGTGCTGCTCATATTATACACTGCTCATCATCATCATTATCCCTGTGTGTGCTGCTCATATTATACACTGCTCATCATCATCATCCCTGTGTGTGTGCTGCTCATATTATACACTGCTCATCATCATCATCCCTGTGTGTGCTGCTCATATTATACACTGCTCATCATTATCATCATCATCCCTGTGTGTGCTGCTCATATTATACACTGCTCATCATCATCATCCCTGTGTGTGCTGCTCATATTATACACTGCTCATCATCATCATCATCCCTGTGTGTGCTGCTGATATTATACACTGCTCATCATCGTCATCCCTGTGTGTGCTGCTCATAATATACACTGCTCATCATCATCATCCCTGTGTGTGCTGCTCATATTATACACTGCTCATCATCATCATCCCTGTGTGTGCTGCTCATATTATACACTGCTCATCATCATCATCATCATCATCCCTGTGTGTGCTGCTCATATTATACACTGCTCATCATCATCATCCCTGTGTGTGCTGCTCATGTTATACACTGCTCATCATCATCATCATCCCTTTGTGTGCTGCTCATATTATACACTGCTCATCATCATCATCATCATCATCATCATCCCTGTGTGTGCTGCTCATATTATACACTGCTCATCATCATCATCATCCCTGTGTGTGCTGCTCATATTATACACTGCTCATCATCATCATCATCCCTGTGTGTGCTGCTCATATTATACACTGCTCATCATCATCATCATCCCTGTGTGTGCTGCTCATATTATACACTGCTCATCATCATCATCATCCCTGTGTGTGCTGCTCATAATATACACTGCTCATCATCATCATCCCTGTGTGTGCTGCTCATATTATACACTGCTCATCATCATCATCCCTGTGTGTGCTGCTCATGTTTTACACTGCTTATCATCATCATCATCCCTGTGTGTGCTGCTCATATTATACACTGCTCATCATCATCATCCCTGTGTGTGCTGCTCATATTATACACTGCTCATCATCATCATCATCCCTGTGTGTGCTGCTCCTATTATACACTGCTCATCATCATCATCCCTGTGTGTGCTACTCATATTATACACTGCTCATCATCATCATCCCTGTGTGTGCTGCTTATATTATACACTGCTCATCATCATCATCATCATCCCTGTGTGTGCTGCTCATATTATACATTGCTCATCATCATCATCATCCCTGTGTGTGCTGCTCCTATTATACACTGCTCATCATCTTCATCCCTGTGTGTGCTGCTCATATTATACACTGCTCATCATCATCATCCCTGTGTGTGCTGCTCATATTATACACTGCTCATCATCATCATCATCCCTGTGTGTGCTGCTCATATTATACACTGCTCATCATCATCCCTGTGTCTGCTGCTCATATTATACACTGCTCATCATCATCATCCCTGTGTGTGCTGCTCATATTATACACTGCTCATCATCATCATCCCTGTGTGTGCTGTTCATATTATACACTGCTCATCATCATCATCATCCCTGTGTGTGCTGCTCATCTCATACACTGCTCATCATCGTCATCCCTGTGTGTGCTGCTCATATTATACACTGCTCATTATCATCATCCCTGTGTGTGCTGCTCATATTATACACTGCTCATCATCATCATCATCCCTGTGTGTGCTGCTCATATTATACACTGCTCATCATCATCCTCATCCCTGTGTGTGCTGCTCATATTATACACTGCTCATCATCGTCATCCCTGTGTGTGCTGCTCATATTATACACTGCTCATCATCATCATCCTCCTCCCTGTGTGTGCTGCTCATATTATACACTGCTCATCATCATCATCATCCCTGTGTGTGCTGCTCATATTATACACTGCTCATCATCATCATCATCCCTGTGTGTGCTGCTCCTATTATACACTGCTCATCATCCTCATCCCTGTGTGTGCTGCTCATATTATACACTGCTCATCATCATCATCCCTGTGTGTGCTGCTCCTATTATACACTGCTCATCATCATCATCCCTGTGTGTGCTGCTCATATTATACACTGCTCATTATCATCATCCCTGTGTGTGCTGCTCATATTATACACTGCTCATCATCATCATCCCTGTGTGTGCTGCTCATATTATACACTGCTCATCATCCTCATCCCTGTGTGTGCTGCTCATATTATACACTGCTCATCATCATCATCCCTGTGTGTGCTGCTCCTATTATACACTGCTCATCATCATCATCCCTGTGTGTGCTGCTCATATTATACACTGCTCATCATCATCATCATCCCTGTGTGTGCTGCTCATATTATACACTGCTCATCATCATCATCCCTGTGTGTGCTGCTCATATTATACACTGCTCATCATCATCATCATCCCTGTGTGTGCTGCTCATCTCATACACTGCTCATCATCCTCATCCCTGTGTGTGCTGCTCATATTATACACTGCTCATCATCATCATCCCTGTGTGTGCTGCTCCTATTATACACTGCTCATCATCATCAGCCCTGTGTGTGCTGCTCATATTATACACTGCTCATCATCATCATCCCTGCGTGTGCTGCTCATATTATACACTGCTCATGATCCTCATCCCTGTGTGTGCTGCTCATATTATACACTGCTCATCATCATCATCCCTGTATGTGCTGCTCCTATTATACACTGCTCATCATCATCATCCCTGTGTGTGCTGCTCATATTATACACTGCTCATCATCATCATCATCCCTGTGTGTGCTGCTCATATTATACACTGCTCATCATCATCATCCCTGTGTGTGCTGCTCATATTATACACTGCTCATCATCATCATCCCTGTGTGTTCTGCTCATATTATACACTGCTCATCATCATCATCCCTGTGTGTGCTGCTCATATTATACACTGCTCATCATCGTCATCATCATCCCTGTGTGTGCTGCTCCTATTATACACTGCTCATCATCATCATCATCCCTGTGTGTGCTGCTCATATTATACACTGCTCATCATCATCCTCCCTGTGTGTGCTGCTCCTATTAAACACTGCTCATCATCATCATCATCCCTGTGTGTGCTGCTCATATTATACACTGCTCATCATCATCATCATCATCCCTGTGTGTGCTGCTCATATTATACACTGCTCATCATCATCATCATCCCTGTGTGTGCTGCTCATATTATACACTGCTCATCATCATCATCCCTGTGTGTGCTGCTCATATTATACACTGCTCATCATCATCATCCCTGTATGTGCTGCTCATATTATACACTGCTCACCATCATCATCATCCCTGTGTGTGCTGCTCATATTATACACTGCTCATCATCATCATCCCTGTGTGTGCTGCTCATATTATACACTGCTCATCATCATCATCCCTGTGTGTGCTGCTCATATTATACACTGCTCATCATCATCATCATCCCTGTGTGTGCTGCTCATATTATACACTGCTCATCATCATCATCATCCCTGTGTGTGCTGCTCATATTATACACTGCTCATCATCATCATCATCCCTGTGTGTGCTGCTCATATTATACACTGCTCATCATCATCATCATCCCTGTGTGTGCTGCTCATATTATACACTGCTCACCATCATCATCCTCCCAGTGTGTGCTGCTCCTATTATACACTGCTCATCATCATCATCATCCCTGTGTGTGCTGCTCATATTATACACTGCTCATCATCCACATCCCTGTGTGTGCTGCTCATATTATACACTGCTCATCATCATCATCCCTGTGTGTGCTGCTCATATTATAAACTGCTCATCATCATCCTCATCCCTGTGTGTGCTGCTCATATTATACACTGCTCATCATCATCATCATCATCCCTGTGTGTGCTGCTCATATTATACACTGCTCCTCATCATCATCATCCCTGTGTGTGCTGCTCATATTATACACTGCTCATCATCATCATCCCTGTGTGTGCTGCTCATATTATACACTGCTCATCATCATCATCCCTGTGTGTCCTGCTCATATTATACACTGCTAATCATCATCATCATCATCCCTGTGTGTGCTGCTCATATTATACACTGCTCATCATCATCATCCCTGTGTGTGCTGCTCATATTATACACTGCTCATCATCATCATCATCCCTGTGTGTGCTGCTCATATTATACACTGCGCATCATCATCATCCCTGTGTGTGCTGCTCATATTATACACTGCTCATCATCGTCATCCCTGTGTGTGCTGCTCATATTATACACTGCTCATCAACATCATCATCCTCCCTGTGTGTGCTGCTCATATTATACACTGCTCATCATCATCATCCCTGTGTGTGCTGCTCATATTATACACTGCTCATCATCATCATCCCTGTGTGTGCTGCTCATATTACACACCGCTCATCATCATCATCCCTGTGTGTGCTGCTCATATTATACACTGCTCATCATCATCATCATCCCTGTGTGTGCTGTTCATATTATACACTGCTCATCATCATCATCATCATCCCTGTGTGTGCTGCTCATATTATACACTGCTCATCATCATCATCCCTGTGTGTGCTGCTCATATTATACACTGCTCATCATCATCATTATCCCTGTGTGTGCTGCTCATATTATACACTGCTCATCATCATCATCCCTGTGTGTGCTGCTCATATTATACACTGCTCATCATCATCCTCATCCCTGTGTGTGCTGCTCATATTATACACTGCTCATCATCATCATCCCTGTGTGTGCTGCTCATATTATACACTGCTCATCATCATCATCCCTGTGTGTGCTGCTCATATTATACACTGCTCATCATCATCATCCCTGTGTGTGCTGCTCATATTATACACTGCTCATCATCATCCCTGTGTGTGCTGCTCATATTATACACTGCTCATCATCATCATCCCTGTGTGTGCTGCTCATATTATACACTGCTCATCATCATCATCCCTGTGTGTGCTGCTCATATTATACACTGCTCATCATTGTCATCCCTGTGTGTGCTGCTCATATTATACACTGCTCATCATCATCATCCCTGTGTGTGCTGCTCATATTATACACTGCTCATCATCCTCATCCCTGTGTGTGCTGCTCATATTATACACTGCTCATCATCATCATCCCTGTGTGTGCTGCTCATATTATACACTGCTTATCATCCTCATCCCTGTGTGTGCTGCTCATATTATACACTGCTCATCATCATCATCCCTGTGTGTGCTGCTCATATTATACACTGCTCATCATCATCCCTGTGTGTGCTGCTCATATTATACACTGCTCATCATCCTCATCCCTGTGTGTGCTGCTCATATTATACACTGCTCATCATCATGATCCCTGTGTGTGCTGCTCATATTATACACTGCTCATCATCATCATCATCCATGTGTGTGCTGCTCATATTATACACTGCTCATCATCATCATCCCTGTGTGTGCTGCTCATATTACACACTGCTCATCATCATCATCATCCCTGTGTGTGCTGCTCATATTATACACTGCTCATTTTCATCATCATCCCTGTGTGTGCTGCTCATATTATACACTGCTCATCATCATCATCATCCCTGTGTGTGCTGCTCATATTATACACTGCTCATCATCATCATCATCATCCCTGTGTGTGCTGCTCATATTATACACTGCTCATCATCATCATCCCTGTGTGTGCTGCTCATATTATACACTGCTCATCATCATCATCATCATCATCCCTGTGTGTGCTGCTCATATTATACACTGCTCATCATCATCATCCCTGTGTGTGCTGCTCATATTATACACTGCTCATCATCGTCATCATCATCCCTGTGTGTGCTGCTCATATTATACACTGCTCATCATCATCATCCATGTGTGTGCTGCTCATATTATACACTACTCATCATCATCATCCCTGTGTGTGCTGCTCATATTATACACTGCTCATCATCATCATCATCCCTGTGTGTGCTGCTCATATTATACACTACTCATCATCATCATCCCTGTGTGTGCTGCTCATATTATACACTGCTCGTCATCATCATCATCCCTGTGTGTGCTGCTCATATTATACACTGCTCATCATCATCCTCCCAGTGTGTGCTGCTCATATTATACACTGCTCATCATCATCATCCCTGTGTGTGCTGCTCATATTATACACTGCTCATCATCATCCTCATCCCTGTGTGTGCTGCTCATATTATACACTGCTCATCATCATCATCATCCCTGTGTGTGCTGCTCATATTATACACTGTTCATCATCATCATCACCCCTGTGTGTGCTGCTCCTATTATACACTGCTCATCATCATCATCATCATCCCTGTGTGTGCTGCTCATATTATACACTGCTCATCATCATCATCCCTGTGTGTGCTGCTCATATTATACACTGCTCATGATCATCATCATCATCCCTGTGTGTGCTGCTCATATTATACACTGCTCATCATCATCATCCCTGTGTGTGCTGCTCATATTATACACTGCTCATCATCGTCATCATCCTCCCTGTGTGTGCTGCTCATATTATACACTGCTCATCATCATCATCATCCCTGTGTGTGCTGCTCATATTATACACTGCTCATCATCATCATCATCATCATCCCTGTGTGCTGCTCATATTATACACTGCTCATCATCATCATCATCCCTGTGTGTGCTGCTCATATTATACACTGCTCATCATCATCATCATCATCCCTGTGTGTGCTGCTCCTATTATACACTGCTTATCATCATCCTCCCTGTGTGTGCTGCTCATATTATACACTGCTCATCATCATCATCATCCCTGTGTGTGCTGCTCATATTATACACTGCTCATCATCATCATCCCTGTGTATGCTGCTCATATTATACACTGCTCATCATCATCATCATCCCTGTGTGTGCTGCTCATATTATACACTGCTCATCATCATCATCATCCCTGTGTGTGCTGCTCATATTATACACTGCTCATCATCATCATCCCTGTGTGTGCTGCTCATATTATACACTGCTCATCATCATCATCCCTGTGTGTGCTGCTCATATTATACACTGCTCATCATCATCATCCCTGTGTGTGCTGCTCATATTATACACTGCTCATCATCATCATCATCCCTGTGTGTGCTGCTCATATTATACACTGCTCATCATCATCATCCCTGTGTGTGCTGCTCATATTATACACTGCTCATCATCATCATCACCCCTGTGTGTGCTGCTCCCATTATACACTGCTCATCATCATCATCCCTGTGTGTGCTGCTCATATTATACACTGCTCATCATCATCATCATCCCTGTGTGTGCTGCTCATATTATACACTGCTCATCAACATCATCATCCTCCCTGTGTGTGCTGCTCATATTATACACTGCTCATCATCATCATCCCTGTGTGTGCTGCTCATATTACACACCGCTCATCATCATCATCCCTGTGTGTGCTGCTCATATTATACACTGCTCATCATCATCATCATCCCTGTGTGTGCTGCTCATATTATACACTGCTCATCATCAACATCATCCCTGTGTGTGCTGCTCATATTATACACTGCTCATCATCATCATCCCTGTGTGTGCTGCTCATATTATACACTGCTCATCATCATCATTATCCCTGTGTGTGCTGCTCATATTATACACTGCTCATCATCATCATCCCTGTGTGTGCTGCTCATATTATACACTGCTCATCATCATCCTCATCCCTGTGTGTGCTGCTCATATTATACACTGCTCATCATCATCATCCCTGTGTGTGCTGCTCATATTATACACTGCTCATCATCATCATCCCTGTGTGTGCTGCTCATATTATACACTGCTCATCATCATCATCCCTGTGTGTGCTGCTCATATTATACACTGCTCATCATCATCCCTGTGTGTGCTGCTCATATTATACACTGCTCATCATCATCATCCCTGTGTGTGCTGCTCATATTATACACTGCTCATCATCATCATCCCTGTGTGTGCTGCTCATATTATACACTGCTCATCATTGTCATCCCTGTGTGTGCTGCTCCTCATCATTATCATCCCTGTGTGTGCTGCTCATATTATACACTACTCATCATCATCATCCCTGTGTGTGCTGCTCATATTATACACTGCTCATCATCATCATCCCTGTGTGTGCTGCTCATATTATACACTGCTCATCATCATCATCCCTGTGTGTGCTGCTCATATTATACACTGCTCATCATCCTCATCCCTGTGTGTGCTGCTCATATTATACACTGCTCATCATCATCATCCCTGTGTGTGCTGCTCATATTATACACTGCTCATCATCATCATCACCCCTGTGTGTGCTGCTCCTATTATACACTGCTCATCATCATCATCCCTGTGTGTGCTGCTCATATTATACACTGCTCATCATCATCATCATCCCTGTGTGTGCTGCTCATATTATACACTGCTCATCAACATCATCATCCTCCCTGTGTGTGCTGCTCATATTATACACTGCTCATCATCATCATCCCTGTGTGTGCTGCTCATATTACACACCGCTCATCATCATCATCCCTGTGTGTGCTGCTCATATTATACACTGCTCATCATCATCATCATCCCTGTGTGTGCTGCTCATATTATACACTGCTCATCATCAACATCATCCCTGTGTGTGCTGCTCATATTATACACTGCTCATCATCATCATCCCTGTGTGTGCTGCTCATATTATACACTGCTCATCATCATCATTATCCCTGTGTGTGCTGCTCATATTATACACTGCTCATCATCATCATCCCTGTGTGTGCTGCTCATATTATACACTGCTCATCATCATCCTCATCCCTGTGTGTGCTGCTCATATTATACACTGCTCATCATCATCATCCCTGTGTGTGCTGCTCATATTATACACTGCTCATCATCATCATCCCTGTGTGTGCTGCTCATATTATACACTGCTCATCATCCTCATCCCTGTGTGTGCTGCTCATATTATACACTGCTCATCATCATCATCCCTGTGTGTGCTGCTCATATTATACACTGCTCATCATCATCATCACCCCTGTGTGTGCTGCTCCTATTATACACTGCTCATCATCATCATCCCTGTGTGTGCTGCTCATATTATACACTGCTCATCATCATCATCATCCCTGTGTGTGCTGCTCATATTATACACTGCTCATCAACATCATCATCCTCCCTGTGTGTGCTGCTCATATTATACACTGCTCATCATCATCATCCCTGTGTGTGCTGCTCATATTACACACCGCTCATCATCATCATCCCTGTGTGTGCTGCTCATATTATACACTGCTCATCATCATCATCATCCCTGTGTGTGCTGCTCATATTATACACTGCTCATCATCAACATCATCCCTGTGTGTGCTGCTCATATTATACACTGCTCATCATCATCATCCCTGTGTGTGCTGCTCATATTATACACTGCTCATCATCATCATTATCCCTGTGTGTGCTGCTCATATTATACACTGCTCATCATCATCATCCCTGTGTGTGCTGCTCATATTATACACTGCTCATCATCATCCTCATCCCTGTGTGTGCTGCTCATATTATACACTGCTCATCATCATCATCCCTGTGTGTGCTGCTCATATTATACACTGCTCATCATCATCATCCCTGTGTGTGCTGCTCATATTATACACTGCTCATCATCATCATCCCTGTGTGTGCTGCTCATATTATACACTGCTCATCATCATCCCTGTGTGTGCTGCTCATATTATACACTGCTCATCATTGTCATCCCTGTGTGTGCTGCTCCTCATCATCATCATCATCCCTGTGTGTGCTGCTCATATTATACACGACTACTCATCATCATCATCCCTGTGTGTGCTGCTCATATTATACACTGCTCATCATCATCATCCCTGTGTGTGCTGCTCATATTATACACTGCTCATCATCATCATCCCTGTGTGTGCTGCTCATATTATACACTGCTCATCATCCTCATCCCTGTGTGTGCTGCTCATATTATACACTGCTCATCATCATCATCCCTGTGTGTGCTGCTCATATTATACACTGCTCATCATCATCCCTGTGTGTGCTGCTCATATTATACACTGCTCATCATCCTCATCCCTGTGTGTGCTGCTCATATTATACACTGCTCATCATCATCATCCCTGTGTGTGCTGCTCATATTATACACTGCTCATCATCATCATCATCCATGTGTGTGCTGCTCATATTATACACTGCTCATCATCATCATCCCTGTGTGTGCTGCTCATATTACACACTGCTCATCATCATCATCATCATCCCTGTGTGTGCTGCTCATATTATACACTGCTCATCAT
This sequence comes from Hyperolius riggenbachi, assembly GCF_040937935.1. NCBI lineage: Eukaryota > Metazoa > Chordata > Amphibia > Anura > Hyperoliidae > Hyperolius > Hyperolius riggenbachi. Next base: position 686,503,584 of record NC_090646.1, on the reverse strand, counting down.
CATCATCATCATCCCTGTGTGTGCTGCTCATATTATACACTGCTCATCATCATCATCATCCCTGTGTGTGCTGCTCATATTATACACTGCTCATCATCATCATCATCATCCCTGTGTGTGCTGCTCATATTATACACTGCTCATCATCATCATCCCTGTGTGTGCTGCTCATATTATACACTGCTCATCATCATCATCATCATCATCATCCCTCTGTGTGCTGCTCATATTATACACTGCTCATCATCATCATCCCTGTGTGTGCTGCTCATATTATACACTGCTCATCATCGTCATCATCATCCCTGTGTGTGCTGCTCATATTATACACTGCTCATCATCATCATCATCCCTGTGTGTGCTGCTCATATTATACACTGCTCATCATCATCATCCCTGTGTGTGCTGCTCATATTATACACTGCTCATCATCATTACCCCTGTGTGTGCTGCTCATATTATACACTGCTCATTATCATCATCCCTGTGTGTGCTGCTCATATTATACACTGCTCATCATCATCATCATCCCTGTGTGTGCTGCTCATATTATACACTGCTCATTATCATCATCCCTGTGTGTGCTGCTCATATTATACACTGCTCATCATCATCATCCCTGTGTGTGCTGCTCATATTATACACTGCTCATCATCATCATCATCCCTGTGTGTGCTGCTCATATTATACACTGCTCATTATCATCATCCCTGTGTGTGCTGCTCATATTATACACTGCTCATCATCATCATCCCTGTGTGTGCTGCTCATATTATACACTGCTCATCGTCATCATCCCTGTGTGTGCTGCTCATATTATACACTGCTCATCATCATCATCATCCCTGTGTGTGCTGCTCATATTATACACTGCTCATCATCATCATCCCTGTGTGTGCTGCTCATATTATACACTGCTCATCATCATCATCCCTATGTGTGCTGCTCATATTATACACTGCTCATCATCATCATCCCTGTGTGTGCTGCTCATATTATACACTGCTCATCATCATCATCATCCCTGTGTGTGCTGCTCATATTATACACTGCTCATCATCATCATCCCTGTGTGTGCTGCTCATATTATACACTGCTCATCATCATCATCATCCCTGTGTGTGCTGCTCATATTATACACTGCTCATCATCGTCATCCCTGTGTGTGCTGCTCATATTATACACTGCTCATCATCATCATCATCCCTGTGTGTGCTGCTCATATTATACACTACTCATCATCATCATCCCTGTGTGTGCTGCTCATATTATACACTGCTCGTCATCATCATCATCCCTGTGTGTGCTGCTCATATTATACACTGCTCATCATCATCCTCCCAGTGTGTGCTGCTCATATTATACACTGCTCATCATCATCATCCCTGTGTGTGCTGCTCATATTATACACTGCTCATCATCATCCTCATCCCTGTGTGTGCTGCTCATATTATACACTGCTCATCATCATCATCATCCCTGTGTGTGCTGCTCATATTATACACTGCTCATCATCATCATCATCATCCCTGTGTGTGCTGCTCATATTATACACTGCTCATCATCATCATCCCTGTGTGTGCTGCTCATATTATACACTGCTCATGATCATCATCATCATCCCTGTGTGTGCTGCTCATATTATACACTGCTCATCATTATCATCCCTGTGTGTGCTGCTCATATTATACACTGCTCATCATCGTCATCATCCTCCCTGTGTGTGCTGCTCATATTATACACTGCTCATCATCATCATCATCCCTGTGTGTGCTGCTCATATTATACACTGCTCATCATCATCATCATCATCCCTGTGTGTGCTGCTCATAATATACACTGCTCATCATCATCATCATCATCCCTGTGTGTGCTGCTCATATTATACACTGCTTATCATCATCATCATCATCCCTGTGTGTGCTGCTCCTATTATACACTGCTCATCATCATCATCCCTGTGTGTGCTGCTCATATTATACACTGCTCATCATCATCATCATCCCTGTGTGTGCTGCTCATATTATACACTGCTCATCATCATCATCATCATCCCTGTGTGTGCTGCTCATAATATACACTGCTCATCATCATCATCATCATCCCTGTGTGTGCTGCTCATATTATACACTGCTCATCATCATCATCACCCCTGTGTGTGCTGCTCATATTATACACTGCTCATCATCATCATCCCTGTGTGTGCTGCTCATATTATACACTGCTCATCATCATCATCATCCCTGTGTGTGCTGCTCGTATTATACACTGCTCATCATCATCATCCCTGTGTATGCTGCTCATATTATACACTGCTCATCATCATCATCATCCCTGTGTGTGCTGCTCATATTATACACTGCTCATCATCATCATCATCCCTGTGTGTGCTGCTCATATTATACACTGCTCATCATCATCATCCCTGTGTGTGCTGCTCATATTATACACTGCTCATCATCATCATCCCTGTGTGTGCTGCTCATATTATACACTGCTCATCATCATCATCATCCCTGTGTGTGCTGTTCATATTATACACTGCTCATCATCATCATCATCCCTGTGTGTGCTGCTCATATTATACACTGCTCATCATCATCATCCCTGTGTGTGCTGCTCATATTATACACTGCTCATCATCATCATCACCCCTGTGTGTGCTGCTCCTATTATACACTGCTCATCATCATCATCCCTGTGTGTGCTGCTCATATTATACACTGCTCATCATCATCAACATCCCTGTGTGTGCTGCTCATATTATACACTGCTCATCATCATCATCCCTGTGTGTGCTGCTCATATTATACACTGCTCATCATCATCATCATCATCCCTGTGTGTGCTGCTCATATAATACACTGCTCATCATCATCATCCCTGTGTGTGCTGCTCCTATTATACACTGCTCATCATCATCATCATCATCCCTGTGTGTGCTGCTCATATTATACACTGCTCATCATCATCATCATCCCTGTGTGTGCTGCTCATATTATACACTGCTCATCATCATCATCCATGTGTGTGCTGCTCATATTATACACTGCTCATCATCATCATCATCCCTGTGTGTGCTGTTCATCTCATACACTGCTCATCATCGTCATCCCTGTGTGTGCTGCTCATATTATACACTGCTCATCATCATCATCCTCATCCCTGTGTGTGCTGCTCATATTATACACTGCTCATCATCGTCATCCCTGTGTGTGCTGCTCATATTATACACTGCTCATCATCATCATCATCCCTGTGTGTGCTGCTCATATTATACACTGCTCATCATCATCATCATCATCCCTGTGTGTGCTGCTCATATTATACACTGCTCATCATCATCATCATCCCTGTGTGTGCTGCTCATATTATACACTGCTCATCATCATCATCCCTGTGTGTGCTGCTCATATTATACACTGCTCATCATCATCATCCCTGTGTGTGCTGCTCATATTATACACTGCTCATCATCATCATCATCCCTGTGTGTGCTGCTCATATTATACACTGCTCATCATCCTCATCCCTGTGTGTGCTGCTCATATTATACACTGCTCATCATCATCATCCCTGTGTGTGCTGCTCATATTATACACTGCTCATCATCATCATCATCCATGTGTGTGCTGCTCATATTATACACTGCTCATCATCATCATCCCTGTGTGTGCTGCTCATATTACACACTGCTCATCATCATCATCATCCCTGTGTGTGTGCTGCTCATATTATACACTGCTCATCATCATCATCCCTGTGTGTGCTGCTCATATTATACACTGCTCATCATCATCATCCCTGTGTGTGCTGCTCATATTATACACTGCTCATCATCATCATCATCCCTGTGTGTGCTGCTCATATTATACACTGCTCATCATCATCATCCCTGTGTGTGCTGCTCATATTATACACTGCTCATCATCATCATCATCCCTGTGCGTGCTGCTCCTATTATACACTGCTCATCATCATCATCATCCCTGTGTGTGCTGCTCATATTATACACTGCTCATCATCATCATCATCCCTGTGTGTGCTGCTCATCTCATACACTGCTCATCATCATCATCCCTGTGTGTGCTGCTCATATTATACACTGCTCATCATCGTCATCCCTGTGTGTGCTGCTCCTATTATACACTGCTCATCATCATCATCCCTGTGTGTGCTGCTCATATTATACACTGCTCATCATCATCATCATCCCTGTGTGTGCTGCTCATATTATACACTGCTCATCATCATCATCATCCCTGTGTGTGCTGCTCATATTATACACCGCTCATCATCATCATCCCTGTGTGTGCTGCTCATATTATACACTGCTCATCATCATCATCCCTGTGTGTGCTGCTCATATTATACACTGCTCACCATCATCATCCCTGTGTGTGCTGCTCATATTATACACTGCTCATCATCCTCATCCCTGTGTGTGCTGCTCATATTATACACTGCTCATCATCCTCATCCCTGTGTGTGCTGCTCATATTATACACTGCTCATCATCATCATCCCTGTGTGTGCTGCTCATATTATACACTGCTCATTATCATCATCATCCCTGTGTGTGCTGCTCATATTATACACTGCTCATCATCATCATCCCTGTGTGTGCTACTCATATTATACACTGCTCATCATCATCATCATCATCCCTGTGTGTGTGCTGCTCATATTATACACTGCTCATCATCATCATCCCTGTGTGTGCTGCTCATATTATACACTGCTCATCATCATCATCCCTGTGTGTGCTGCTCATATTATACACTGCTCATCATCATCATCATCCCTGTGTGTGCTGCTCATATTATACACTGCTCATCATCATCATCCCTGTGTGTGCTGCTCATATTATACACTGCTCATCATCATCATCATCCCTGTGCGTGCTGCTCCTATTATACACTGCTCATCATCATCATCATCCCTGTGTGTGCTGCTCATATTATACACTGCTCATCATCATCATCATCCCTGTGTGTGCTGCTCATCTCATACACTGCTCATCATCATCATCCCTGTGTGTGCTGCTCATATTATACACTGCTCATCATCGTCATCCCTGTGTGTGCTGCTCCTATTATACACTGCTCATCATCATCATCCCTGTGTGTGCTGCTCATATTATACACTGCTCATCATCATCATCCCTGTGTGTGCTGCTCATATTATACACTGCTCACCATCATCATCCCTGTGTGTGCTGCTCATATTATACACTGCTCATCATCCTCATCCCTGTGTGTGCTGCTCATATTATACACTGCTCATCATCCTCATCCCTGTGTGTGCTGCTCATATTATACACTGCTCATCATCATCATCCCTGTGTGTGCTGCTCATATTATACACTGCTCATCATCATCCTCATCCCTGTGTGTGCTGCTCATATTATACACTGCTCATCATCATCATCATCCCTGTGTGTGCTGCTCATATTATACACTGCTCATCATCATCATCATCATCCCTGTGTGTGCTGCTCATATTATACACTGCTCATCATCATCATCCCTGTGTGTGCTGCTCATATTATACACTGCTCATGATCATCATCATCATCCCTGTGTGTGCTGCTCATATTATACACTGCTCATCATCATCATCCCTGTGTGTGCTGCTCATATTATACACTGCTCATCATCGTCATCATCCTCCCTGTGTGTGCTGCTCATATTATACACTGCTCATCATCATCATAATCCCTGTGTGTGCTGCTCATATTATACACTGCTCATCATCATCATCATCATCCCTGTGTGTGCTGCTCATAATATACACTGCTCATCATCATCATCATCATCCCTGTGTGTGCTGCTCATATTATACACTGCTCATCATCATCATCATCATCATCCCTGTGTGTGCTGCTCCTATTATACACTGCTCATCATCATCATCCCTGTGTGTGCTGCTCATATTATACACTGCTCATCATCATCATCATCCCTGTGTGTGCTGCTCATATTATACACTGCTCATCATCATCATCATCATCCCTGTGTGTGCTGCTCATAATATACACTGCTCATCATCATCATCATCATCCCTGTGTGTGCTGCTCATATTATACACTGCTCATCATCATCATCCCTGTGTGTGCTGCTCCTATTATAATATACACTGCTCATCATCATCATCCCTGTGTGTGCTGCTCATATTATACACTGCTCATCATCATCATCATCCCTGTGTGTGCTGCTCGTATTATACACTGCTCATCATCATCATCCCTGTGTATGCTGCTCATATTATACACTGCTCATCATCATCATCATCCCTGTGTGTGCTGCTCATATTATACACTGCTCATCATCATCATCATCCCTGTGTGTGCTGCTCATATTATACACTGCTCATCATCATCATCCCTGTGTGTGCTGCTCATATTATACACTGATCATCATCATCATCCCTGTGTGTGCTGTTCATATTATACACTGCTCATCATCATCATCATCCCTGTGTGTACTGCTCATATTATACACTGCTCATCATCATCATCACCCCTGTGTGTGCTGCTCCTATTATACACTGCTCATCATCATCATCCCTGTGTGTGCTGCTCATATTATACACTGCTCATCATCATCATCCCTGTGTGTGCTGCTCATATTATACACTGCTCATCATCATCATCCCTGTGTGTGCTGCTCATATTATACACTGCTCATCATCATCAACATCCCTGTGTGTGCTGCTCATATTATACACTGCTCATCATCATCATCCCTGTGTGTGCTGCTCATATTATACACTGCTCATCATCATCATCATCATCCCTGTGTGTGCTGCTCATATAATACACTGCTCATCATCATCATCCCTGTGTGTGCTGCTCCTATTATACACTGCTCATCATCATCATCATCATCCCTGTGTGTGCTGCTCATATTATACACTGCTCATCATCATCATCATCCCTGTGTGTGCTGCTCATATTATACACTGCTCATCATCATCATCCATGTGTGTGCTGCTCATATTATACACTGCTCATCATCATCATCATCCCTGTGTGTGCTGTTCATCTCATACACTGCTCATCATCGTCATCCCTGTGTGTGCTGCTCATATTATACACTGCTCATCATCATCATCCTCATCCCTGTGTGTGCTGCTCATATTATACACTGCTCATCATCATCATCCTCATCCCTGTGTGTGCTGCTCATATTATACACTGCTCATCATCGTCATCCCTGTGTGTGCTGCTCATATTATACACTGCTCATCATCATCATCATCCCTGTGTGTGCTGCTCATATTATACACTGCTCATCATCATCATCATCCCTGTGTGTGCTGCTCATATTATACACTGCTCATCATCATCATCCCTGTGTGTGCTGCTCATATTATACACTGCTCATCATCGTCATCCCTGTGTGTGCTGCTCATATTATACACTGCTCATCATCATCATCATCCCTGTGTGTGCTGCTCATATTATACACTGCTCATCATCCTCATCCCTGTGTGTGCTGCTCATATTATACACTGCTTATCATCATCATCCCTGTGTGTGCTGCTCATATTATACACTGCTCATCATCATCATCATCCCTGTGTGTGCTGCTCATATTATACACTGCTCATCATCCTCATCCCTGTGTGTGCTGCTCATATTATACACTGCTCATCATCATCATCCCTGTGTGTGCTGCTCATATTATACACTGCTCATCATCATCATCCCTGTGTGTGCTGCTCATATTATACACTGCTCATCATCATCATCCCTGTGTGTGCTGCTCATATTACACACTGCTCATCATCATCATCATCCCTGTGTGTGCTGCTCATATTATACACTGCTCATTATCATCATCATCCCTGTGTGTGCTGCTCATATTATACACTGCTCATCATCATCATCATCATCCCTGTGTGTGTGCTGCTCATATTATACACTGCTCATCATCATCATCCCTGTGTGTGCTGCTCATATTATACACTGCTCATCATCATCATCCCTGTGTGTGCTGCTCATATTATACACTGCTCATCATCATCATCATCCCTGTGTGTGCTGCTCATATTATACACTGCTCATCATCATCATCCCTGTGTGTGCTGCTCATATTATACACTGCTCATCATCATCATCATCCCTGTGCGTGCTGCTCCTATTATACACTGCTCATCATCATCATCATCCCTGTGTGTGCTGCTCATATTATACACTGCTCATCATCATCATCATCCCTGTGTGTGCTGCTCATCTCATACACTGCTCATCATCGTCATCCCTGTGTGTGCTGCTCCTATTATACACTGCTCATCATCATCATCCCTGTGTGTGCTGCTCATATTATACACTGCTCATCATCATCATCCCTGTGTGTGCTGCTCATATTATACACTGCTCACCATCATCATCCCTGTGTGTGCTGCTCATATTATACACTGCTCATCATCATCATCCCTGTGTGTGCTGCTCATATTATACACTGCTCATCATCATCATCATCCATGTGTGTGCTGCTCATATTATACACTGCTCATCATCATCATCCCTGTGTGTGCTGCTCATATTATACACTGCTCATCATCATCCTCATCCCTGTGTGTGCTGCTCATATTATACACTGCTCATCATCCTCATCCCTGTGTGTGCTGCTCATATTATACACTGCTCATCATCATCATCCCTGTGTGTGCTGCTCATATTATACACTGCTCATCATCATCATCATCCATGTGTGTGCTGCTCATATTATACACTGCTCATCATCATCATCCCTGTGTGTGCTGCTCATATTACACACTGCTCATCATCATCATCATCCCTGTGTGTGCTGCTCATATTATACACTGCTCATTATCATCATCATCCCTGTGTGTGCTGCTCATATTATGCACTGCTCATCATCATCATCCCTGTGTGTGCTACTCATATTATACACTGCTCATCATCATCATCATCATCCCTGTGTGTGTGCTGCTCATATTATACACTGCTCACCATCATCATCCCTGTGTGTGCTGCTCATATTATACACTGCTCATCATCCTCATCCCTGTGTGTGCTGCTCATATTATACACTGCTCATCATCCTCATCCCTGTGTGTGCTGCTCATATTATACACTGCTCATCATCATCATCCCTGTGTGTGCTGCTCATATTATACACTGCTCATCATCATCATCCCAGTGTGTGCTGCTCATATTATACACTGCTCATGATCATCATCATCATCCCTGTGTGTGCTGCTCATATTATACACTGCTCATCATCATCATCCCTGTGTGTGCTGCTCATATTATACACTGCTCATTATCATCATCATCATCCCTGTGTGTGCTGCTCATATTATACACTGCTCATCATCATCATCCCTGTGTGTGCTGCTCCTATTATACACTGCTCATCATCATCATCCCTGTGTGTGCTGCTCATATTATACACTGCTCATCATCATCATCATCCCTGTGTGTGCTGCTCATATTATACACTGCTCATCATCATCATCATCCCTGTGTGTGCTGCTCATATTATACACTGCTCATCATCATCATCCCTGTGTGTGCTGCTCATATTATACACTGCTCATCATCATCATCATCCCTGTGTGTGCTGCTCATATTATACACTGCTCATCATCCTCATCCCTGTGTGTGCTGCTCATATTATACACTGCTCATCATCATCATCCCTGTGTGTGCTGCTCATATTATACACTGCTCATCATCATCATCATCCATGTGTGTGCTGCTCATATTATACACTGCTCATCATCATCATCATCATCCCTGTGTGTGTGCTGCTCATATTATACACTGCTCATCATCATCATCCCTGTGTGTGCTGCTCATATTATACACTGCTCATCATCATCATCCCTGTGTGTGCTGCTCATATTATACACTGCTCATCATCATCATCATCCCTGTGTGTGCTGCTCATATTATACACTGCTCATCATCATCATCCCTGTGTGTGCTGCTCATATTATACACTGCTCATCATCATCATCATCCCTGTGCGTGCTGCTCCTATTATACACTGCTCATCATCATCATCATCCCTGTGTGTGCTGCTCATAGTATACACTGCTCATCATCATCATCATCCCTGTGTGTGCTGCTCATCTCATACACTGCTCATCATCGTCATCCCTGTGTGTGCTGCTCCTATTATACACTGCTCATCATCATCATCCCTGTGTGTGCTGCTCATATTATACACTGCTCATCATCATCATCCCTGTGTGTGCTGCTCATATTATACACTGCTCACCATCATCATCCCTGTGTGTGCTGCTCATATTATACACTGCTCATCATCCTCATCCCTGTGTGTGCTGCTCATATTATACACTGCTCATCATCCTCATCCCTGTGTGTGCTGCTCATATTATACACTGCTCATCATCATCATCCCTGTGTGTGCTGCTCATATTATACACTGCTCATCATCATCCTCATCCCTGTGTGTGCTGCTCATATTATACACTGCTCATCATCATCATCATCCCTGTGTGTGCTGCTCATATTATACACTGCTCATCATCATCATCATCATCCCTGTGTGTGCTGCTCATAATATACACTGCTCATCATCATCATCCCTGTGTGTGCTGCTCATATTATACACTGCTCATCATCGTCATCATCATCCCTGTGTGTGCTGCTCATATTATACACTGCTCATCATCATCATCCCTGTGTGTGCTGCTCATATTATACACTGCTCGTCATCATCATCATCCCTGTGTGTGCTGCGCATATTATACACTGCTCATCATCATCATCATCCCTGTGTGTGCTGCTCATATTATACACTGCTCATCATTATCATCCCTGTGTGTGCTGCTCATATTATACACTGCTCATCATCATCATCCCTGTGTGTGCTGCTCATATTATACACTGCTCATCATCATCATCATCCCTGTGTGTGCTGCTCATATTATACACTGCTCATCATCATCATCCATGTGTGTGCTGCTCATATTATACACTGCTCATCATCATCATCATCCCTGTGTGTGCTGCTCATATAATACACTGCTCATCATCATCATCATCCCTGTGTGTGCTGCTCATATTATACACTGCTCATCATCATCATCCCTGTGTGTGCTGCTCATATTTTACACTGCTCATCATCATCATCCCTGTGTGTGCTGCTCATATTATACACTGCTCATCATCGTCATCATCATCCCTGTGTGTGCTGTTCATATTATACACTGCTCATCATCATCATCATCCCTGTGTGTGCTGCTCATATTATACACTGCTCATCATCATCATCATCCCTGTGTGTGCTGCTCATATTATACACTGCTCATCATCATCATCATCCCTGTGTTTGCTGCTCCTATTATACACTGCTCATCATCATCATCCCTGTGTGTGCTGCTCATATTATACACTGCTCATCATCATCATCATCCCTGTGTGTGCTGCTCATATTATACACTGCTCATCATCATCATCCCTGTGTGTGCTGCTCATATTATACACTGCTCATCATCATCATCATCCCTGTGTGTGCTGCTCATATTATACACTGCTCATCATCATCATCCCTGTGTGTGCTGCTCATATTATACACTGCTCATCATCATCATCATCATCCCTGTGTGTGCTGCTCATATTATACACTGCTCATCATCATCATCCCTGTGTGTGCTGCTCATATTATACACTGCTCATCATCATCATCCCTGTGTGTGCTGCTCATATTATACACTGCTCATCATCATCATCCCTGTGTGTGCTGCTCATATTATACACTGCTCATCATCATAATCCCTGTGTGTGCTGCTCATATTATACACTGCTCATCATCATCATCATCCCTGTGTGTGCTGCTCATATTATACACTGCTCATCATCATAATCCCTGTGTGTGCTGCTCATATTATACACTGCTCATCATCATCATCATCCCTGTGTGTGCTGCTAATAATATACACTGCTCATCATCATCATCATCCCTGTGTGTGCTGCTCATATTATACACTGCTCATCATCATCATCCCTGTGTGTGCTGCTCATATTATACACTGCTCATCATCATCATCATCCCTGTGTTTGCTGCTCATCTCATACACTGCTCATCATCGTCATCCCTGTGTGTGCTGCTCCTATTATACACTGCTCATCATCATCATCCTCATCCCTGTGTGTGCTGCTCATATTATACACTGCTCATCATCGTCATCCCTGTGTGTGCTGCTCATATTATGCACTGCTCATCATCATCATCCCTGTGTGTGCTGCTCATATTATACACTGCTCATCATCGTCATCCCTGTGTGTGCTGCTCATATTATACACTGCTCATCATCATCATCATCCCTGTGTGTGCTGCTCATATTATACACTGCTCATCATCATCATCCCTGTGTGTGCTGCTCATATTATACACTGCTCATCATCATCATCCCTGTGTGTGCTGCTCATATTATACACTGCTCACCATCATCATCATCCCTGTGTGTGCTGCTCATATTATACACTGCTCATCATCATCATCATCCCTGTGTGTGCTGCTCCTATTATACACTGCTCATCATCATCATCCCTGTGTGTGCTGCTCATATTATACACTGCTCATCATCATCATCATCCCTGTGTGTGCTGCTCACATTATATACTGCTCATCATCATCATCCCTGTGTGTGCTGCTCATATTATACACTGCTCATCATCATCATCATCCCTGTGTGTGCTGCTCATATTATACATTGCTCATCATCATCATCCCTGTGTGTGCTGCTCATATTATACACTGCTCATCATCGTCATCATCATCCCTGTGTGTGCTGCTCCTATTATACACTGCTCATCATCATCATCATCCCTGTGTGTGCTGCTCATATTATACACTGCTCATCATCATCATCATCATCCCTGTGTGTGCTGCTCATATTATACACTGCTCATCATCATCATCCCTGTGTGTGCTGCTCCTATTATACACTGCTCACCATCATCATCCCTGTGTGTGCTGCTCATATTATACACTGCTCATCATCATTCCTGTGTGTGCTGCTCATATTATACACTGCTCATCATCATCATCCCTGTGTGTGCTGCTCATATTATACACTGCTCATCATCATCATCCCTGTGTGTGCTGCTCCTATTATACACTGCTCATCATCATCATCATCCCTGTATGTGCTGCTCATATTATACACTGCTCATCATCATCATCATCCCTGTGTGTGCTGCTCATATTATACACTGCTCATCATCATCATCCCTGTGTGTGCTGCTCATATTATACACTGCTCATCATCACCATCATCCCTATGTGTGCTGCTCATCTCATACACTGCTCATCATCGTCATCCCTGTGTGTGCTGCTCATATTATACACTGCTCATCATCATCATCCTCATCCCTGTGTGTGCTGCTCATATTATACACTGCTCATCATCGTCATCCCTGTGTGTGCTGCTCATATTATACACTGCTCATCATCATCATCCCTGTGTGTGCTGCTCATATTATACACTGCTCATCATCATCATCCCTGTGTGTGCTGCTCATATTATACACTGCTCATCATCATCATCCCTGTGTGTGCTGCTCATATTATACACTGCTCATCATCATCATCCCTGTGTGTGCTGCTCATATTATACACTGCTCATCATCATCATCCCTGTGTGTGCTGCTCATATTATACACTGCTCATCATCATCATCCCTGTGTGTGCTGCTCATATTATACACTGCTCATCATCGTCATCATCCTCCCTGTGTGTGCTGCTCATATTATACACTGCTCATCATCATCATCATCCCTGTGTGTGCTGCTCATATTATACACTGCTCATCATCATCATCATCATCCCTGTGTGTGCTGCTCATATTATACACTGCTCATCATCATCATCATCATCCCTGTGTGTGCTGCTCATATTATACACTGCTCATTATCATCATCATCATCCCTGTGTGTGCTGCTCATATAATACACTGCTCATCATCATCATCCCTGTGTGTGCTGCTCCTATTATACACTGCTCATCATCATCATCATCATCCCTGTGTGTGCTGCTCATATTATACACTGCTCATCATCATCATCATCCCTGTGTGTGCTGTTCATCTCATACACTGCTCATCATCGTCATCCCTGTGTGTGCTGCTCATATTATACACTGCTCATCATCATCATCCTCATCCCTGTGTGTGCTGCTCATATTATACACTGCTCATCATCGTCATCCCTGTGTGTGCTGCTCATATTATACACTGCTCATCATCATCATCATCCCTGTGTGTGCTGCTCATATTATACACTGCTCATCATCATCATCCCTGTGTGTGCTGCTCATATTATACACTGCTCATCATCATCATCCCTGTGTGTGCTGCTCATATTATACACTGCTCATCATCATCATCATCCCTGTGTGTGCTGCTCATATTATACACTGCTCATCATCCTCATCCCTGTGTGTGCTGCTCATATTATACACTGCTCATCATCATCATCCCTGTGTGTGCTGCTCATATTATACACTGCTCATCATCATCATCATCCATGTGTGTGCTGCTCATATTATACACTGCTCATCATCATCATCCCTGTGTGTGCTGCTCATATTACACACTGCTCATCATCATCATCATCCCTGTGTGTGCTGCTCATATTATACACTGCTCATTATCATCATCATCCCTGTGTGTGCTGCTCATATTATACACTGCTCATCATCATCATCCCTGTGTGTGCTGCTCATATTATACACTGCTCATCATCATCATCATCCCTGTGTGTGCTGCTCATATTATACACTGCTCATCATCATCATCCCTGTGTGTGCTGCTCATATTATACACTGCTCATCATCATCATCCCTGTGTGTGCTGCTCATATTATACACTGCTCATCATCATCCTCATCCCTGTGTGTGCTGCTCATATTATACACTGCTCATCATCCTCATCCCTGTGTGTGCTGCTCATATTATACACTGCTCATCATCATCATTATCCCTGTGTGTGCTGCTCATATAATACACTGCTCATCATCATCATCATCCCTGTGCGTGCTGCTCCTATTATACACTGCTCATCATCATCATCATCCCTGTGTGTGCTGCTCATATTATACACTGCTCATCATCATCATCATCCCTGTGTGTGCTGCTCATATTATACACTGCTCATCATCATCATCCCTGTGTGTGCTGCTCATATTATACACTGCTCACCATCATCATCCCTGTGTGTGCTGCTCATATTATACACTGCTCATCATCCTCATCCCTGTGTGTGCTGCTCATATTATACACTGCTCATCATCCTCATCCCTGTGTGTGCTGCTCATATTATACACTGCTCATCATCATCATCCCTGTGTGTGCTGCTCATATTATACACTGCTCATCATCATCATCCCTGTGTGTGCTGCTCATATTATACACTGCTCATGATCATCATCATCATCCCTGTGTGTGCTGCTCATATTATACACTGCTCATCATCATCATCCCTGTGTGTGCTGCTCATATTATACACTGCTCATCATCATCATCTCTGTGTGTGCTGCTCATATTATACACTGCTCATCATCATCCTCCCAGTGTGTGCTGCTCATATTATACACTGCTCATCATCATCATCCCTGTGTGTGCTGCTCATATTATACACTGCTCATCATCATCATCCCTGTGTGTGCTGCTCATATTATACACTGCTCATCATCATCATCATCATCCCTGTGTGTGCTGCTCATATTATACACTGCTCATCATCATCATCCCTGTGTGTGCTGCTCATATTATACACTGCTCATCATCGTCATCATCATCCCTGTGTGTGCTGCTCATATTATACACTGCTCATCATCATCATCCCTGTGTGTTCTGCTCATATTATACACTGCTCATCATCATCATCCCTGTGTGTGCTGCTCATATTATACACTGCTCATCATCATCATCCCTGTGTGTGCTGCTCATATTATACACTGCTCATCATCATCATCCCTGTGTGTGCTGCTCATATTATACACTGCTCATCATCATCATCCCTGTGTGTGCTGCTCATATTATACACTGCTCATCATCATCCTCATCCCTGTGTGTGCTGCTCATATTATACACTGCTCATCATCCTCATCCCTGTGTGTGCTGCTCATATTATACACTGCTCATCATCATCATTATCCCTGTGTGTGCTGCTCATATTATACACTGCTCATCATCATCATCCCTGTGTGTGCTGCTCATATTATACACTGCTCATCATCATCATCCCTGTGTGTGCTGCTCATAATATACACTGCTCATGATCATCATCATCATCCCTGTGTGTGCTGCTCATATTATACACTGCTCATCATCATCATCCCTGTGTGTGCTGCTCATATTATACACTGCTCATCATCATCATCATCATCCCTGTGTGTGCTGCTCATATTATACGCTGCTCATCATCATCATCCCTGTGTGTGCTGCTCATATTATACACTGCTCATCATCATCATCCCTGTGTGTGCTGCTCATATTATACACTGCTCATCATCATCATCCCTGTGTGTGCTGCTCATATTATACACTGCTCATCATCATCATCATCATCCCTGTGTGTGCTGCTCATATTATACACTGCTCATCATCATCATCCCTGTGTGTGCTGCTCATATTATACACTGCTCATCATCGTCATCATCATCCCTGTGTGTGCTGCTCATATTATACACTGCTCATCATCATCATCCCTGTGTGTGCTGCCTATATTATACACTGCTCGTCATCATCATCATCCCTGTGTGTGCTGCGCATATTATACACTGCTCATCATCATCATCATCCCTGTGTGTGCTGCTCATATTATACACTGCTCATCATCATCATCCCTGTGTGTGCTGCTCATATTATACACTGCTCATCATCATCATCATCCCTGTGTGTGCTGCTCATATTATACACTGCTCATCATCATCATCCCTGTGTGTGCTGCTCATATTATACACTGCTCATCATCATCATCCCTGTGTGTGCTGCTCATATTATACACTGCTCATCATCATCCTCATCCCTGTGTGTGCTGCTCATATTATACACTGCTCATCATCCTCATCCCTGTGTGTGCTGCTCATATTATACACTGCTCATCATCATCATTATCCCTGTGTGTGCTGCTCATATAATACACTGCTCATCATCATCATCATCCCTGTGCGTGCTGCTCCTATTATACACTGCTCATCATCATCATCATCCCTGTGTGTGCTGCTCATATTATACACTGCTCATCATCATCATCATCCCTGTGTGTGCTGCTCATATTATACACTGCTCATCATCATCATCCCTGTGTGTGCTGCTCATATTATACACTGCTCACCATCATCATCCCTGTGTGTGCTGCTCATATTATACACTGCTCATCATCCTCATCCCTGTGTGTGCTGCTCATATTATACACTGCTCATCATCCTCATCCCTGTGTGTGCTGCTCATATTATACACTGCTCATCATCATCATCCCTGTGTGTGCTGCTCATATTATACACTGCTCATCATCATCATCCCTGTGTGTGCTGCTCATATTATACACTGCTCATGATCATCATCATCATCCCTGTGTGTGCTGCTCATATTATACACTGCTCATCATCATCATCCCTGTGTGTGCTGCTCATATTATACACTGCTCATGATCATCATCATCATCCCTGTGTGTGCTGCTCATATTATACACTGCTCATCATCATCATCCCTGTGTGTGCTGCTCCTATTATACACTGCTCATCATCATCATCCCTGTGTGTGCTGCTCATATTATACACTGCTCATCATCATCATCATCATCCCTGTGTGTGCTGCTCATATTATACACTGCTCATCATCATCATCCCTGTGTGTGCTGCTCATATTATACACTGCTCATTAACATCATCATCCCTGTGTGTGCTGCTCATATTATACACTGCTCATCATCATCATCCCTGTGTGTGCTGCTCATATTATACACTGCTCATCATCATCATCCCTGTGTGTGCTGCTCATATTATACACTGCTCATCATCATCATCATCATCCCTGTGTGTGCTGCTCATATTATACACTGCTCATCATCATCATCCCTGTGTGTGCTGCTCATATTATACACTGCTCATCATCGTCATCATCATCCCTGTGTGTGCTGCTCATATTATACACTGCTCATCATCATCATCCCTGTGTGTGCTGCCTATATTATACACTGCTCGTCATCATCATCATCCCTGTGTGTGCTGCGCATATTATACACTGCTCATCATCATCATCATCCCTGTGTGTGCTGCTCCTATTATATACTGCTCATCATCATCATCCTCCCTGTGTGTGCTGCTCATATTATACACTGCTCATCATCATCATCCCTGTGTGTGCTGCTCATATTATACACTGCTCATCATCATCATCATCCCTGTGTGTGCTGCTCATATTATACACTGCTCATCATCATCATCACCCCTGTGTGTGCTGCTCCTATTATACACTGCTCATCATCATCATCCCTGTGTGTGCTGCTCATATTATACACTGCTCATCATCATCATCATCATCCCTGTGTGTGCTGCTCATATTTTACACTGCTCATCATCATCATCCCTGTGTGTGCTGCTCATATTATACACTGCTCATCATCATCATCATCCCTGTGTGCTGCTCCTATTATACACTGCTCATCATCATCATCCCTGTGTGTGCTGCTCATATTATACACTGCTCATCATCATCATCATTCCTGTGTGTGCTGCTCATATTATACACTGCTCATCATCATCATCCCTGTGTGCTGCTCATATTATACACTGCTCATCATCCTCATCCCTGTGTGTGCTGCTCATATTATACACTGCTCATCATCATCATCATCCCTGTGTGTGCTGCTCATATTATACACTGCTCATCATCATCATCCCTGTGTGTGCTGCTCATATTATACACTGCTCATCATCATCATCATCCCTGTGTGTGCTGCTCATATTATACACTGCTCATCATCATCATCCCTGTGTGTGCTGCTCATATTATACACTGCTCATCATCATCATCATCATCCCTGTGTGTGCTGCTCATATAATACACTGCTCATCATCATCATCCCTGTGTGTGCTGCTCCTATTATACACTGCTCATCATCATCATCATCATCCCTGTGTGTGCTGCTCATATTATACACTGCTCATCATCATCATCATCCCTGTGTGTGCTGCTCATATTATACACTGCTCATCATCATCATCCATGTGTGTGCTGCTCATATTATACACTGCTCATCATCATCATCATCCCTGTGTGTGCTGCTCATATTATACACTGCTCATCATCATCATCATCCCTGTGTGTGCTGCTCATATTATACACTGCTCATCATCATCATCCCTGTGTGTGCTGCTCATATTATACACTGCTCATCATCATCATCATCCCTGTGTGTGCTGCTCATCTCATACACTGCTCATCATCGTCATCCCTGTGTGTGCTGCTCATATTATACACTGCTCATCATCATCATCCTCATCCCTGTGTGTGCTGCTCATATTATACACTGCTCATCATCGTCATCCCTGTGTGTGCTGCTCATATTATACACTGCTCATCATCATCATCATCCCTGTGTGTGCTGCTCATATTATACACTGCTCATCATCATCATCCCTGTGTGTGCTGCTCATATTATACACTGCTCATCATCATCATCCCTGTGTGTGCTGCTCATATTATACACTGCTCATCATCATCCCTGTGTGTGCTGCTCATATTATACACTGCTCATCATCCTCATCCCTGTGTGTGCTGCTCATATTATACACTGCTCATCATCATCATCCCTGTGTGTGCTGCTCATATTATACACTGCTCATCATCATCATCATCCATGTGTGTGCTGCTCATATTATACACTGCTCATCATCATTATCCCTGTGTGTGCTGCTCATATTACACACTGCTCATCATCATCATCATCCCTGTGTGTGCTGCTCATATTATACACTGCTCATTATCATCATCATCCCTGTGTGTGCTGCTCATATTATACACTGCTCATCATCATCATCCCTGTGTGTGCTGCTCATATTATACACTGCTCATCATCATCATCATCATCCCTGTGTGTGCTGCTCATATTATACACTGCTCATCATCATCATCATCCCTGTGTGTGCTGCTCCTATTATACACTGCTCATCATCATCATCATCCCTGTGTGTGCTGCTCATATTATACACTGCTCATCATCATCATCCCTGTGTGTGCTGCTCATATTATACACTGCTCATCATCATCATCATCCCTGTGTGTGCTGCTCATATTATACACTGCTCATCATCATCATCCCTGTGTGTGCTGCTCATATTATACACTGCTCATCATCATCATCATCCCTGTGTGTGCTGCTCATATTATACACTGCTCATCATCATCATCCCTGTGTGTGCTGCTCATATTATACACTGCTCATCATCGTCATCATCATCCCTGTGTGTGCTGCTCATATTATACACTGCTCATCATCATCATCCCTGTGTGTGCTGCGCATATTATACACTGCTCATCATCATCATCATCCCTGTGTGTGCTGCTCATATTATACACTGCTCATCATTATCATCCCTGTGTGTGCTGCTCATATTATACACTGCTCATCATCATCATCCCTGTGTGTGCTGCTCATATTATACACTGCTCATCATCATCATCATCATCCCTGTGTGTGCTGCTCATATTATACACTGCTCATCATCATCATCACCCCTGTGTGTGCTGCTCCTATTATACACTGCTCATCATCATCATCCCTGTGTGTGCTGCTCATATTATACACTGCTCATCATCATCATCATCATCCCTGTGTGTGCTGCTCATATTTTACACTGCTCATCATCATCATCCCTGTGTGTGCTGCTCATATTATACACTGCTCATCATCGTCATCATCATCCCTGTGTGTGCTGCTCATATTATACACTGCTCGTCATCATCATCATCCCTGTGTGTGCTGCTCATATTATACACTGCTCATCATCATCCTCCCTGTGTGTGCTGCTCATATTATACACTGCTCATCATCATCATCATCCCTGTGTGTGCTGCTCATATTATACACTGCTCATCATCATCATCCCTGTGTGTGCTGCTCATGTTATACACTGCTCATCATCATCATCATCCCTTTGTGTGCTGCTCATATTATACACTGCTCATCATCGTCATCATCATCCCTGTGTGTGCTGCTCATATTATACACTGCTCGTCATCATCATCATCCCTGTGTGTGCTGCTCATATTATACACTGCTCATCAACATCCTCCCTGTGTGTGCTGCTCATATTATACACTGCTCATCATCATCATCCCTGTGTGTGCTGCTCATATTATACATTGCTCATCATCATCATCCCTGTGTGTGCTGCTCATATTATACACTGCTCATCATCATCATCATCCCTGTGTGTGCTGCTCATATTATACACTGCTCATCATCGTCATCCCTGTGTGTGCTGCTCATATTATACACTGCTCATCATCATCATCATCCCTGTGTGTGCTGCTCATATTATACACTGCTCATCATCATCATCATCCCTGTGTGTGCTGCTCATATTATACACTGCTCATCATCATCATCATCCCTGTGTGTGCTGCTCATATTATACACTGCTCATCATCATCATCCCTGTGTGTGCTGCTCATATTATACACTGCTCATCATCGTCATCATCATCCCTGTGTGTGCTGCTCATATTATACACTGCTCATCATCATCATCCATGTGTGTGCTGCTCATATTATACACTACTCATCATCATCATCCCTGTGTGTGCTGCTCATATTATACACTGCTCGTCATCATCATCATCCCTGTGTGTGCTGCTAATATTATACACTGCTCATCATCATCCTCCCTGTGTGTGCTGCTCATATTATACACTGCTCATCATCATCATCCCTGTGTGTGCTGCTCATATTATACACTGCTCATCATCATCCTCATCCCTGTGTGTGCTGCTCATATTATACACTGCTCATCATCATCATCATCCCTGTGTGTGCTGCTCATATTATACACTGCTCATCATTATCATCATCATCATCATCCCTGTGTGTGCTGCTCATATTATACACTGCTCATCATCATCATCATCACCCCTGTGTGTGCTGCTCCTATTATACACTGCTCATCATCATCATCATCCCTGTGTGTGCTGCTCATATTATACACTGCTCATCATCATCATCCCTGTGTGTGCTGCTCATATTATACACTGCTCATGATCATCATCATCATCCCTGTGTGTGCTGCTCATATTATACACTGCTCATCATCATCATCATCCCTGTGTGTGCTGCTCATATTATACACTGCTCATCATCGTCATCATCATCCCTGTGTGTGCTGCTCATATTATACACTGCTCGTCATCATCATCATCATCCCTGTGTGTGCTGCTCATATTATACACTGCTCATCATCATCCTCCCTGTGTGTGCTGCTCATATTATACACTGCTCATCATCATCATCATCCCTGTGTGTGCTGCTCATATTATACACTGCTCATCATCATCATCATCCCTGTGTGTGCTGCTCCTATTATACACTGCTCATCATCATCATCCCTGTGTGTGCTGCTCATATTATACACTGCTCATCATCATCATCATCCCTGTGTGTGCTGCTCATATTATACACTGCTCATCATCATCACCCCTGTGTGTGCTGCTCATATTATACACTGCTCATCATCATCATCATCATCCCTGTGTGTGCTGCTCATATTATACACTGCTCATCATCATCATCCCTGTGTGTGCTGCTCATATTATACACTGCTCATCATCGTCATCATCATCCCTGTGTGTGCTGCTCATATTATACACTGCTCGTCATCATCATCATCCCTGTGTGTGCTGCTCATATTATACACTGCTCATCATCATCATCATCCCTGTGTGTGCTGCTCATATTATACACTGCTCATCATCATCATCCCTGTGTGTGCTGCTCATATTATACACTGCTCATCATCATCATCATCATCCCTGTGTGTGCTGCTCATATAATACACTGCTCATCATCATCATCCCTGTGTGTGCTGCTCCTATTATACACTGCTCATCATCATCATCATCATCCCTGTGTGTGCTGCTCATATTATACACTGCTCATCATCATCATCATCCCTGTGTGTGCTGCTCATATTATACACTGCTCATCATCATCATCCATGTGTGTGCTGCTCATATTATACACTGCTCATCATCATCATCCTCATCCCTGTGTGTGCTGCTCATATTATACACTGCTCATCATCCTCATCATCCCTGTGTGTGCTGCTCATATTATACACTGCTCGTCATCATCATCATCCCTGTGTGTGCTGCTCATCTCATACACTGCTCATCATCGTCATCCCTGTGTGTGCTGCTCATATTATACACTGCTCATCATCATCATCCTCATCCCTGTGTGTGCTGCTCATATTATACACTGCTCATCATCATCATCCTCATCCCTGTGTGTGCTGCTCATATTATACACTGCTCATCATCGTCATCCCTGTGTGTGCTGCTCATATTATACACTGCTCATCATCATCATCATCCCTGTGTGTGCTGCTCATATTATACACTGCTCATCATCATCATCCCTGTGTGTGCTGCTCATATTATACACTGCTCATCATCATCATCCCTGTGTGTGCTGCTCATATTATACACTGCTCATCATCATCATCATCCCTGTGTGTGCTGCTCATATTATACACTGCTCATCATCCTCATCCCTGTGTGTGCTGCTCATATTATACACTGCTCATCATCCTCATCCCTGTGTGTGCTGCTCATATTATACACTGCTCATCATCATCATCCCTGTGT